>NC_090269.1:83197120-83454620 GCF_040414725.1 Anabrus simplex
AATCCACATGTGCGACACAGTTCGCACCCGCAACCCCACAGATGTGGGTAAAGCGATAGAAGAAGAAGATACTCATTTTAAAAATTCACCCGCTTTTTTATTCTTTTCAGCCCCTTAAGTGGATTTTCCAAAAAGAGTGTGTTCATTTTAAAAGGAAATTCCAAGTACCAATTTTAAAGTCTGTAACATCTTCATTTTTTGATATATATGTATCCTCATATAAATAATTCAACTCCTTCCTCACTTCTTCCCCCCCCCCCCGCCCCGCACTTAAGTGGATTTCCTGAAAACGATTATTTGTGTTCTATTACTTTTAAAGGGATTTCAAATATCCATTTTCATGTCTGTAACATGTTAGGTTTTTGTGATTTATTGTAGATAATTTCGCTGCTCTAGAATCCTGGAGCTGACGTTGCCATGGTTACGGCAGTTCATTACTTTATCCGATTCCTAGAGCAGGTGTAGTGTGGTGCCAATATATCCGTAACGGTTGGTTTTAGTGCCTTATAACATGGTTTTCGGGCCCGTAAGGCTTACCGAGTTTTGTTCTTTGCGTCAAGAGGATTAAATTGAGCTTTGTCTCGTCCTTATACGACAAATTCGATATTTTGCCTATATTAGCCTATTATTTTTATATCTCCCCCACCCCCGTATCCCCAACCTCGAATTGTTTTGAAAATTAATTACAGCCCATGTTACTCACTGGCAATGTAGCTTTCTATAGGTGAAGTAATTTTTAAAATCGGTTCAGTAGTTTTTGAGTCTATTCGTTACAAACAAACAAACTTTTCCTCTTTATAATATTACTAGCAGAAGTGCCCGTTCTTCGTACGGGTTATCAGAAACTGGCTTTAGTTACTCATACTATCCGTGTGACTGACTTCATTAGATATTTATATCACTGGTATTTACTTAAGTACGTAGAAATTGTTTGTCATGTTTGGAATTATAGTGTATCTTCTTCTTCTTCTTCTTCTTCTTCTTCTTCTTTTCTTCATGTGGAGCTCTAAATATTAGTTCCTAATTAGCGTCGACCTCTAAGATCTTTTGATATCATGTTGTTCCTTCATTCCCACCTAGATATACCTGCTCCCATAACAAAGCTGCAGGTTTAGTGTAAGTATACTTCCGCTAGATAGTACCACATATATAAATATTATTGAATGTATTTGTTTGATCCGACATTTCGTAACTATTACAAATGATCAAGGAAATACGCGATGCATAAAAGAAACTACTATAATTATCGAGAATTATAATTCTCAGGGCTTGTCACTCATGTTGCACATCATTATAATGAATCTGAGTATAAATGTTGAGAAATTTTTTCAAGTCATGGGCGCACCATCATGACAATTGTGTACAGTATATAGGTTGTTTTCATGGTTACAATGATCGTAAAAGTGGACCAAAATATCGGCACTAATAACATCAGTGATCCTACTACTCCATGATTTGATATAAAATAGTTTAAACTATAGGTAACAGACTCCGCAAAATTCTGAAACCTAAGCCACTACGTAAAAACGGAGGCCCGTCGGCAACCGCTGGTCGCTGTACTACGGAGCTCTCCGGGGCTATTATTTTCATACCTCACTCCCTTTCCATCCCCGCCCAAAGGAGTGCTATGAGCGTCTTACGCAACAGTTTATTTTTTCCAGATAGTAAGTCATATGTGTATCAATTTTGATTGGCAGCTATGCCCAAACTTATATGCAAAATCTAGCTGCTGTAGAATCCTGGAGCTGACGTTGCCATGGTTACGACCGTTCGTTTCTTTATCCGATTCCTAGAGCAGGGGTAGTGTGCTTCCAATATCTCCATAACGGTTGGTTTTAGGGCCTTAAAACATGGTTTTGGGGCCAGGAGGGTTTACCGAGTTTTTTTCCTTGCGTCAAGGGGCTTAAAATGAGCTTTGTCTCGTCCTTGTACGACACATTCGATTTCGCCTATATTAGCCTATTATTTTAATATTTTTATATCTCCCCCGTCGCCCTCTCGAATTGTTTTGAAAATAAAATACAGCCCACGTTACTCACTGGCAATGTAGCTTTCTATAGCTAAAGTAATTTTTAAAATCGGTTCAGTAGTTTTTGAGTCTATCCGTTACAAACAAATATACTAACTTTCCTCTTTATAATATTAGTATAGAAGTATCGGTTTCATCCCTACACATACGCTTGACGCCAGGAAGGGCATCCAGTCGTAAAACAGGGTCAAATCCACATGTGCGACAGAGTTCGCACCCGAAACACCACAGGTGTGGGTAAAGCGGTAGAAGAAGAAGATACTCATTTTAAAAATTCACCCGCTTTTTTATTCTTTTCACCTTCTTAAGTGGATTTTCCAAAAAGAGTGTGTTCATTTTTAAAGGAGATTCCAAGTACCAATTTTAAAGCCTATAACATCATAATTTTTTGAGATATATGTATCCTCATATAAATCATTTAACTCCTTCCTCACTTCTTTTCACCCCCCCGTCACTTAAGTGGATCTTCTGAAACGATTATTTGAGTTCTTTTATTTTTAAAGAGGATTCCAAATATCAGTTTTCATGTCTGTAACATGTTAGGTTTTTGTGATTTATTGTAGAGTAGCAAATGTACCCGTGCTTCGCTACGGTATTCTACATTGTATACGGATATCGACGTAAATACTGTGCGTGCAGTAAATGAGATTTTTAAAAATTGCGTGTCTCTTAGCCTTATCCGAGAAATAGCATGGGGAGGTCCCCATACGTTGTTTCCAATGTAAAGTGAGGGCTGCGGAGTTGTGATGATAACGGCAGGCTCACTTGCCTACTGCCATTCACAATCGAGTTGGCAAGTTTACGTTATAATTGCACGCCCCATTGCCTACTGCGCGGTCACAGTCGATTTGGGGAGTTTTAGTTACAATGGCGGACCCATTCCCTACTTTCAGACAGATTACAGTTGAGGAGTTTTTATTATAATAGCAGGCAACTTCCCTACCACCAGTCAAAATTGAGTTGTGCAGTTATCATTACAATGACAGGCCCTTTTTACTGCTGCCAGCCAGTTTACTGCCAGTCACACAGAATTAGTGAGTTTCCATGAAAATAGCAGGCCACTATGCCTAATGCTAGTCAAAGTATAGATTGGAACATTTGTTTATAATGGCGGGCACCCTGGCCTAGAGCCAAACACAATAGGGTAGGGGACTTTCGAACAAAATTGCATGATCCCTTGCCTTCTGCAAGACAAATCGAGAAGTGAATTATTCATTAAAATGGTAGGCTCTCCTTACTAATGTCAGTTACATAGGAGTTGGAGAAGGAACCCATTCCTACTGCCAGCAGTCAAAGTCGGTGTAGGGAGTACTGATTACAATAGCAGATACACACTTTCTCGATCGCTACAAATCGAATGAATATATATAGATGGACATCCGAAAGCATATGCATGTTTACAATATTGCAGACCTTCATTTACAGATTAACTGCTGCTAAACGGTACGTCATATTGACAAAGGATTGTACCGCAAGGCGCAGTATTTAGTGATATAAATGGCTGGTCCTATGGTATTTTCTCGAATCTCATCTATTCATGGGTCAGATTGAATCAGAAACGTTGAATAGGTTGAAATTTGTGTAAGATTATCTTACATTGCATTACTTTTCGGATAATTATGTGACATAGCATTTGGCTCACATATGGGTACTGGGTGAGCAAATGTTCGTGTAGAGTTTGATCATACTATCTTTCCTGTAAGTGATTGAAAGTATGAATTATATAGGTAAAGAGTTCAAATTTACTTAAAATCGAGAAATAGAGACGAATCTAAGGTATAAGCGATACAGATACGACAAAAAGTCATAAGACCAAGGTTGAAGATCACTCCTAATTCAACGAAGATTGTGCCATCCGTTATGTGATAGGACTTCCCGTTTATCCCACGAAATACCTCGAAACGAAGGTCTGCACCGTCATTAAAATTGCTTCCATATTTCGATATTCTTCGGGGATAAAAAATGAAAAAATTAAAGACCTGTGAAGTTTTTCGTTCGTTACAGGCTGAAACGTATAATTTTGCCAAATTTCAATATTCTTGCTTGCCTGGCGGGTTATGCTGCAATCTGGATTTTGGGTGAGGGGGTAAAAATTATGACTTTCAGGAAATTAAACCAAAAAATATGCAGACGATCATTATTACCCTTCAAATGGATATCTGTACGAAAATTTCACGAAAATAGTCAATGTACAGTCACACACAGTCGTTACTATTTTATTTATATAGATAGATAAGGAAAATGCTCCACGTACAACACATTTTGGCTACGTCCGCTGGACTTAACCTGCAAAACCAACCGTTCATGATATCTCACTTATTAATCCTCCTGTCGAAAAATTCACATGAAAACAAAAGTTTTAGAAATGGATTTCCATTAAGGCTTGTAGATTTCGATTAATTTCGGATGTGCATATTTTGAGGAAGTGCAAAATCATGGTTCCGGCTTCGAATAAACCCCCAGTAAATTTAGGTACTCAGAAATAATATTGGCCCTAAAACCTACACAAGGACAGGTGGATTCTAAATATCAAGTTTGGTAGAAATATATTCAGTAGTTTTCAAGTTATAAAAACTCATAAATCAAAACGACAAACAGACACCAAAGTTAAGAAATATGCAGATGGTCATTATTACAACTGAAACGGATAACTGTACGGAAATTCCGCCAAAATAGCCAATGTATAGACAGACTGTCGTTGCGATTATATTTATATAAATGACAGATAAAGCATGGGCACGTTTGAAAGTGCAAGCCTTCATTTCGTGATTTACTGCTCCTAAACGGTACATCATACCAACAAACGGTTTGCACCCTTAGACGTCCCTTTTATCGCTCTACATGTTTGGTATTAAAACATTTTCTCGTATCTCACATATTTATGGGTTCGATTGAGTTACGATATTTGAATGAGGTGAAATTTGGGTACATTTTCATCATTTTACATTATTTTTCACATACTTATGTGGAAGCTAGAATCATGAAATTGGGTTCACATATAGCCATTGGTCGTGTCAATGTGCGTGCCAAATTCGATGACTCTACCTTTCCTATAAATGTGTCAAAGTAATACTCGTGTAAAAAGCACAAAATTCACGAACCATCGAAATATACAGCCAAATCTACCCTATAAGGGAGAGAGAGAGATACGACAAAATATCACAGGACCAAAGTTGTAGATCACTCGAAATTGAACGGAGATCGTGCCATCCGTTTTGTGATAGGACTTACCGTTTAGCCGCGAAATACCTCGAAACGAAGGTCTGCAACGTCATTAAATTGCCTATATTTCGATATTATTCGGCATAAAAAGTGAAATATTTAAAGATCCTGGAAGTTTTCCGTAGGTTACCGGCTAAAACGTATAAATTTGCTTAATTTCAATTTTTCAGCTCGTGTGGCAGATTGTGAGCAATCTTGATTTTGGGCGAGGGGAAGGGTGTAAAATTTAGGACTTTCAGGAAACTATAGCTAAAAATATGCAGGTGGTCATTATTACCCCTTAAACGGAAAGCTGTACGAAAATTTCGCCAAAATAGTCAATGCACAGACACACGGTCGTTACGATATGATTTATCTAGATCGATACGGAATCTGCTCCACGTATAACACCTTATGGGATATGTCCGCTAGACTTAGCCTGAATACCAACCTTTCATGTTATCTCCCTTATTAGTCCTCCCGTTGAAAAATGCACATGAGAAAAAGGAATTAGAATTTGATTTCCAAACAGTTTGATCAATTTTCAGTCAGGTTGGTCTTGTACTTTATATATTGTGGGAGAGTAAAATTCACCATTTCGGTCCCCTATAAAACCCCAGTCCATTCCGGGAATTTGAAATGGTAAAAACCTTAAAACCTACCCATGGAGGGGTGGATGCTAAATATAAAGCTTGGTTCAAATATCTCAGTAGTTTTTAAGTTGTAAGAAATACGCTTTACGCGCACCCGCTCTTGCGTTAAGTCCGGTGGGACTTGTACCGAAAAACGGTCCGTTAATGATATCTCCGTTATTAATCCTGGTATCGAAATGATGCACATGAGAAAAAAAAAGGTTTAGAAATTAATTTCCATTAAGGCAGGTAGATTTCCATTAAGTTTGGTTGTGTATATTTTGAGGGAGTGCAAAGTCACGGTTTCGGTTTCGTATAAACCCCCAATTATTTCAGGGATTTAGAAACAATATTTGCCCTAAAACCTACCCAAGGACAGGTGGATTCTAAATATGAAGTTTGGTGGAAATATATCCGGTAGTTTTCAAGTTATAGAAAGACAAACAGACCAACAGACAAACAAAGAAACAAAAAACTAACTATTTGACTAACTAACTGACACCAAGGAAACCTACCCTTGGACAGATGGATTCTATATATAAAGTTTGGTTCAAAATCTTCAGTAGTTTTCAAGTTGTAAGAAATACGCTTTACACGCACCCGCTCTTGCGGTAAGTCCGCTGGGATTTGTACCGAAAAACGGTCCGTTAATGATATCTCCCTTATCAAATCCTGTTATCGAAATGATGCACATGAGCAAAAAAAGGTTTAGAACTTAATTTTCATTAAGGCAGGTAGATTTCCATTAAGTTCGGTTGTGTATACTTTGAGGGAGTGCAAAATCACGGTTTCGGTTTCGTAAAAATCCCCACTCAGTTCAGGGATTTAGAAACGATATTTGCGCTAAAACCTACCCAAGGACAGGTGGATTCTAAATATGAAGTTTGGTGGAAATATATCCAGTAGTTTTCAAGTTATAGAAGGACAGACAAACAGACAAACAAACAGACAGACACCAAAGCTAAAAATGATGCAGATGGTCATTATTACACCTGACCGGGCGAGTTGGCCGTGCGCGTAGAGGCGCGTGGCTGTGAGCTTGCATCCGGTAGATAGTAGGTTCGAATCCCACTATCGGCAGCCCTGAAGATGGTTTTCCGTGGTTTCCCATTTTTCACACCAGGCAAATGCTGGGGCTGTACCTTAATTCCCATTTTTCACACCAGGCAAATGCTGGGGCTGTACCTTAATTAAGGCCACGGCCGCTTCCTTCCAACTCCTAGGCCTTTCCTATCCCATCGTCGCCATAAGACCTATCTGTGTCGGTGCGACGTAAAGCCCCTAGCTAGCTTATTACACCTGAAACGGATAACTGTACGGAAATTTCGCCAAAATAGTCAATGTACAGACACACGGTCGTTAGGATTTTATTTATATAGATAATTTCGCTGCTCTAGAATCCTGGAGCTGACGTTGCCATGGTTACGGCAGTTCATTACTTTATCAGATCCCTAGAGCAGGGGTAGTGTGGTGCCAATATCTCCGTAACGGTTAGTTTTAGTGCCTTAAAACACGGTTTTCGGGCCCGCATGGCTTACCGAGTTTTGTTCATTGCGTCAAGAGGATTACATGGAGCGTTGTCTCGTTCTTATACGACAAAATCGATATTTTGCCTATATTAGCCTATTATTTTTATATCTTCCCCCCGTACCCCCCACCTAGAATTGTTTTGAAAATAAAATACAGCCCATGTTACTCATTGGCAATGTAGCTTTCTATAGGTGAAGTAATTTTTAAAATCGGTTCCGTAGTTTTTGAGTCTATTCGTTACAAACAAACAAAATTTTCCTCTTTATAATATTATAAGTATAGATTTTCAAGGAGAGTGGTGTACGCCTCCATGCATTTTGTGTTCGGGCCAGTAATTTAACCTGTTCTTCTTTCCGCGAAGGCACAGTAGTTTGGGTAATAGACACCCCTGTATACATATTGTAAATTATAGGTTGGGCCTAGAGAGGCCAGAAATTTGTAAGATGTTTTTTGGTGTAATGTTGCCTTGAGCGGGCTGTAAGAAATAGGGAGCGCAGTCTCCTTGGTTAAAGTTGGAGTGCATGTGAGCTCTGTTCTGAGATTGCTAATTTTACGGTAATATTGAAGGGTGCCTTGGAAGGCCCTATTTGTAACCTTTGGAGCAAAGTGCTCTTGAATTGAGAGATTCTCTCCTCGTGCAACTAAACGCAACATTTGTGGTCTTGTACACTTGTAAATTTGGAGCTGGAAGCTCAGCACTTGTAATTTCCAAACTGCTATTTGTACCTGTAACCTTGTCATTTTACCTAGTGAAAAATTTGTTAGGGGCTGCCTGGCCAAGGCGGTAAAGGCATTCTCGGTTCGCCCGGAAGGACGTAGGTTCGAATCCCCGTCAGGAAGTCGTAAAATTTAAGAAACGAGATTTCCACTTCCGGAAGTGCATATGGCCCTGAGGTTCACTCATCCTACACCAAAAATGAGTACAGGTTAATTTATGGGGGCAAAGGGGGCCAGGTGTTAAACTAACCAATCTACCCCATCACGCGCCGAGGTTACGAATGGTGGAAGCCTTTACCTTCCACCCCTCCAAGGGCCTTCATGGCCTGTACGGAGATGACTTTGCTTTTACTTTTGAAAAATTTATTAAGTTTGTGATTTGAAAAGAAATATAATCTTTATTTAAAGTTTTAAGCTAATCTTTGAAATAGTAGATAATAATAATAATAATAATAATAATAATAATAATAATAATAATAATAATAATAATAATAATAATAATAATAATAATAATAAAATAGCTGTGCGGGTAGCGGAGCGCATCTGTAACCTTGAATCCGGGATATAGTGGGTTCGAACCCCACTGTCGGCATCCCTGAAAATGGTTTTCCGTACCGTAGTTTCCCATTTTCTCACCAGGTGAATGCTGAGGTTGAGGCTGTACATTACTTAGGGCCATGGCCGCTTCCTTCCTACTCCTAACCCTTTCCTATCTCATCGTCGCCATAAGACCTATCTGTGTCCGTGCCACGAAAATCAAATTGTCTAATAATAATAATAATAATAATAATAATAATAATAATAATAATAATAATAATAATAATAATAATAATAATTTCGTGTGGTTACTGTTAACCTGCTTCCGTCATTACTAGGCAGACCCTCCGACAAGGTTGGGTGGAAGCTGTCATATACAAGAAAAACGTGTAATTTTGGTGGAAGGCAGTGTTAAGTGTGGCGTATGAGTTGTAAGGTTGCTCAAACAAGTAGTCCCGAGCCAAGAGAATTAACTATTTAAGGTTAAAACCTCCGACCCGGCCGGGAATCGGGCCCCAGGACCTCGGAACCGAATGCCACAACGCTGACCGTTCTGCCAAGGAGCCGGACGTTAAAAAATTGAGGCTGAAAACAATGACTTAACCAAATCGATTGCTGTAAAAACTGTAACAGAATGGTAATATTATAAATGAAGTAATAAGTGAGAAGTAGTACTTTATCCAATATTAACATTTTATTATTACATTCTAACTGAATATTTAATTTTCTTTATCACAATAATCAACACAAATAATACATGTGCAGCTTTGATTTGCGTGATGTACGTTTTAACGGGTAATGTTACGTAAACAAAATTTCTTACCCTTCGAGGACCAGAGACCTCTCATCAGGTGTTTCTGACCTAGAATTCTAGGTCACACAACTCCGTGAATACCACATACTGAATAGTGAATACGTATTGTTCATAAAGTACAGATATACACAAATGAGCATATATATACTGTGTAGCTGACTGTTATGACGAGGTGGACCAGTTATATGCAGGTTACTCATTGATGTCTGATGGCTGCTTGTTGACAAACTGTTGTATTAATTGGTTCTTTGTGAAAGGATCATTCTCGGCCTAAAACTATATTAAGTTCTTGCAATATCAGTGTTGCCAAGCCCCACATACTTTATACACTAAATTTTAGTTGAATTCGCTAAATTCCGCTAAATTTCGAAATGAAGCAAAGTAGCATATACCAGCTCTTTGAATTGAAGAGATTAACTCAACACTCACTAGTTTCAGAACAGGAGTTCATAATTTTCTCCTCCGCGCACTATATGCTTTCAAACAGATGTGCCGAGTTGAAGTCCTCTGGTCTCATATGAAGCCACATGGTACTAAACTTTTTCAAAGAATATGCTGGCAGTTCACAGCATCTAAGACCATATGGAAATTTTCAAATCTATTTCGAAAGTTATTTTCACTTTCATTACTGTTTTCATTACTTCTGAGCCGGGCTGAGTGGCTCAGACGGTTAAGGCGCTGGCTTTCTAACCCCAACTTGGCAGGTTCTATCCTGGCTCGGTCCGGTGGTATTTGAAGGTGCTCAAATACGACAGCCTCGTGTCGGTAGATTTACTGGCACGTAAAAGAACTCCTGCGGGACTAAATCCCGGCACCTCGGCGTCTCCGAAGACCTTAAAAAGTAGTTAGTGGGACGTAAAACAAATATTATTATTATTATTATTATTATTGTTATTATTATTTTTATTATTATTATTATAATTACTTCTGAAAAGTGCGGAAAGAAATAATGTCAAACAATTTCGCATTTATATTGCACTGGGAAACTCAACCCAGTAGTCTTTTAAAGTTTTGATTAATTAACCACTCTTTACGAAATATTTGACTATATTTTAACCTTTTCTTTCGACATAAGGACGTACCGAAAAGAATATGATGTCAAAAGAAGCACGTTATCAAACAGGACACTACCCGGCTCATCAAGAGTACAGTAACTATTGTAACTGTACCGGGCGGTACACCTCTACACCGTTTATTTAAAAGTTGCGCCAGTTGAAACTCCTCTTCTGGAGGAAGGTTGAACTTTATCTACTCTATTAATTCTCTACTTTCTCAGAAGATGTCACCACGTGGAAAATTTTGAGTTTTTGAACTGTGTCACTTTTGATGTGTTTTTGTTTCGCTTGAAGTAAGAAGTGTGAACTTTCTCTTCTAGAGGACACTACTGAAGATCAACAATAGTGCACCCTAGTGCGGAGTCAAAGAACTATTTTGTTGGAGAAATTTTTATTTCAAAAGTTTGTTTCTTGTTAAATTTCTTTCTGTTATGGTTTAAGTTGGCTGTTTACCCCTCTTTTTCCCCTTGTTTTAGATTTATCCAATCCCGAATTTCTTTTAGTAATTTCTGACCAATCTGGTGTATTTTCCCCCAACTTGTATCTGTTGCGGGGTCCTATCCAATAAAAACATTGTGGGCGGGTGTTTTCTTTCCCCTAACGCCTAGAAACTTCCGCGAGAGTATTTAAACTGCTGATTTTTGGGTCTCTGGGCCACTTCTGTTCCATCTTTCAGTGTGTTAAGTACCTAGCAGGAGGCGGGAGGCGCCTCTTTCTTCGGCAGCGGTCAACAATAAGGTAATGGCCGATTAATAAATTCTTTCTTTTCTTGCTCAGCAGTTTAACTCTCGGGGCGGGTGCGATGCGTTCCACCATGTAACCTTTTCCTAAAATGTAACTAGTCTTTTCTTCTATTCTCTTGAAAAGCTACATACTGGGATAGAGAGTGCTAACCCTCTCGAGCTCCCACTCATAATGTTTTGAGGTGAACTTTTGTTTCTCAACCTATTCTTCCGTAATGTAATGTAAATTGCTATTAAGTCACCTCTGTAGTATGGGATTAGCCCTTGTAATAACGGCCTAGTGCCAAAGTAGGTTTTAAAATCAAAGTGTATTAGGAGTGCAAGTTCGCCTCCTCTCAAATTGTTTTAGAGGTCATTTAATTAACCTGCTTTTCATTTAATAGACCTCAGTAGATTGGGTATTTTACCCCTGGGTTTGTGTCCGTTGTGGACAACTTGAAGGTGGAATTTGGTGTGGCCTGGGAGAGGCTTAAATTAAAGAGCGTGTGGCTCTTTTGGAAACGGAGTGTTGTGTGCCTCGAGGAGGCTTAACTGTGTAATTTGGAGCAAGTGCTCCAGGGTTTGATTGGGGTCTTCTGCCCCTTTGTTAAAATTTGTATATCGGAAAGTTGGGCTAGTTGCTCAAGAATTGTGAACTCAGGGCTCGAAGCCCAAACTCTGTAACCCCTGTAATTGTACATTTCAAATTGTGTTTTGGCTACTAAGTACCTGTTCTTTGTTATTACTTAATATTGAAAAGAAAATATAACCTCGTTAAATTTTACATTAACTTTGATTCCGTAGTTTGAAAACCCATTCACGCCCGCACCTTCTTACACCTCTACCTACCGCTAAAACACGGTAACAAGTGGTAGCAGAGCGTGGTTGAATGGGTCTCAATTTAGCCCCTTTTGACGGCTACACATTGTTTTGATCCGAACTCTAACCATTTTCTCAGTTGCTGGAATTTTTTGACTTTTTCAAAATTGTTTTGTCATCATGCCAGGCCCTCGCGATGTTCCCCATCTTAATTATTTGCGCAAGGAGGAGTTGATATATGAATTGACTATTAGAAATGTACAATCTGGAGGCACGGTTGCAGTAGACACTAACAAGCTTAGAGAGTCCCTAGATTTGCCCATTTCCATCCCCAATTTGGGAGAGAAAGAAATTGATGACTCTCTTTCCACGATCGTCGAGAATATTACTGGGCTAGCTTCTGTAGTTAGTTTTTTTGATGAAAATGATCCGTCTCCTAATCAAATTAAGCGTGTGCAAGGCAGGCTATATCATTTTTCGAATAGGGTTAACGATCTGTTGTCTCTAAAACTGAATGACGTTCAGAGGAAGGAAGCTAGTGCGCTCCTGGAAAATATTTCCGAATTATCTAGTAAGGTCACTCAATTGTTAACTGGGGAAGTTCCTCCCAAATCTGATCAACCCACCATAGTAAATGCAGGTAGTGAGGAAGCACCTCCTAAGGGAGAAGTAAATAGGAAAACCATTGCTGCCCAAACTATCCCTGCCCCATTGGACAACGAATCTGAACGTCGCGCATCATTGAGTAACATCCGTTCTGAATTAACTTCTTTGCCATTGAAACCTTTACCTACTATGTCACCCGGGTTTAGCAGCTTGCCTCATCCATTGGCAATGTTGCTCAGAGGGATCTCTAAGTTTTCCGTTAATACCACAAGTGATGTAATTTCTTTTTTAAGATTTCTAGTTGAATTTCAGGATCATGCCCTTGTGTTTTCTCTTTCTCCATGTCAAATTTTGCAAATTATCTATCCGTATGCTATTGGTATTCTTTCTGATAAAATCGTAAGAGCCATTGCCGAGCAATCATCTATTGAGGATTTCCATGCCCATTTGCTAGCTAACTTCATCCCTGCTAGGGCTAGGTCCTCCCTTATTCAGAAGTACTATTATCGGGTACAGCGCTTGGATGAAAACTTGGCTGATTTCATACAAGACATTAAGTTTTATACCAGGGTGTTTGCTCTTCACTTCCCTGAGGATCAAATTGTACAAGCTATTGTGGAAGGGATTTCACCACCCTACAGGTCATATTTGTGTTTCGCGGCGTGCCCGCAAACTTTTTCTGAACTTGAAGCATTGGCCGTCTCAGCGGAAGGAGTTAGATACGCCGATTCCTTGCGTGTCGCGAAAGAACCCCCTCCTTCGTTTAGTAATACTCGGCTTCCACCTCGCCGACCAGTCACACCCCGTAAATGTTATGCTTGCGGGTCGCCTGACCATCTGCGCAATAAGTGTCCTCTGATCAAGTCTAGTAGGGCAAATAATGGAGCGGGTTCATCACAAGGCTGTTTTAAATGTGGGGCTTTCTCACATATCGCAAAAAATTGTCCCAATTCGAATAGCACCCCCTCCTGCTCAACTTCTGGTGTAACTTCCAACAACAATCAAAAGTGACTAGTGGCTGCGGCTGAGTCAACTAATTCTGCTTCCCAAGGCTCAGCCCCTGGCAAAAAGGTCGAGAATTCAGGGAACGATAAGTCTTCGAATACATCTTTTGAATGCCCCAAAGAGTGCCTTAGGATTGCGGCGGATACCCCCGCACCTGTTCCTTTTCTTAAGATTGAGTTAAATAACTAGCCTATAACAGCTCTCTTAGATTCAGGCAGTGTTTGTTCGATTATTGCGGCTGAATGGTATTCTAAATTGAAAGCTGTTTGTAAACTACCTGACTACGTCTCATCTTCTATTCAATATGTTTCGGCTAATTCATCTCCATTAGAAATTCTAGGTTCCGTACTGGTCAAAATTTGTATTTTTAAGTTTACTTGGAAAATTAAATTGTTTGTGGCTAAGCACCTGTCTTGCCCCATTATATTGGGAGCTGACTTTATTTCTCACACTGATCTTGTGCTCGATCTCCAGTCTAGGTCGTGCACATTCAAATTTGCTTCTAGTTGTAAAATACCACTATTAAAGTGTAATTCTGTGTCATGTTCTTCTATTTCGCCTACCCAGGACGAGATGTTGTTAGACCTTAGACATCTACCTGAGGAGCAGGCTGATAGTATTCGTAAATTATGTCAGTCATTTCCAGAGGTGTTCTCTGATACTCTTGGTGTTACTGACCTTATTGAATACAAAATTGAGGTCACGGATTCGATTCCTGTCCGTTTTCCACCGTATAGGCTATCTCCACCTAAAATGAAGGCTCTGAAAGAAATTATCGATCAGATGTTGAAGGATGGTATTATTAGGCCCTCTAAGTCGGCGTATTCATCGCCTATTTTTCTAGTCCCGAAACCCCAAGGAGGCTTCAGGCCTGTCATTGATTACAGGGCTCTCAATCGGAAGGTGGTGTTGCAATCTGTGCCCCTTCCTGACCTTCATTCTTGCTTTTCATGGTTTCGTAAGGCCAAGTTCTTCACTATCTTGGACTTGAATCAGGCCTATAATCAAATTCCCCTTGCCGAAGAGTCTAAACACCTTACAGCGTTTGCTACGGACTGGAATTTATACGAATACAACCGCGTGCCTTTCGGGCTCCCCACGGGGGCAGCTGTGCTCACTAGGCTGCTAGATAGGGTCTTCTCCGACATCAAATTCGAGTACTTATATCACTACTTAGATGATGTCGTAGTATTTTCAGAGACTTTTGAAGAACATCTAGATCATCTGCGAGAAGTTCTTGATCGCCTTCGTAAGGCTGGGTTAACTGTTAAGTTGTCCAAGGTTGCCTTTGCTAAGCCCTCTATGTCATTCCTAGGGCATATTGTGTCACCCGATGGTGTAGCAGTCGATCATTCTAGAACACTGGCCATCCGTGATTTTAAACCTCCCAAGGACACTAAAGGTATCGCCAGGTTCATTGGTATGGTGAATTTCTTCAGAAAGTTTATTCCTAACTTTGCTAATAGAGCGGCGCCCTTAAACCTTCTTCGTAGGAAAGGCATCAAATTTGAGTGGGGACCTTCTCAACAAGCCGCTTTTGAAGATCTGAAATTAGCTCTCTGTAATGCCCCTGTCCTTGCTATGCCTGATTTCTCGAAGAAATTCATTGTCCAAACCGACGCATCGTCGTCAGCAGTAGCGGCAGTCCTTCTTCAAGAGACTGAACTAGGGAGGCGACCCATCGCCTATGCGTCTAGGACATTGTCGGCTCAAGAAGCCAAGTATTCCATCTATGAGCTCGAAGGTTTGGCAGTCTTATTTGCCTTAGAAAAGTTCCGTCTCTATCTGGAACATGTCAAATTCGACCTGGAGACAGATAATCAAGCCTTAAGCTGGGTCTTAGGTAGGCCGCGTCGTACTGGTCGTATAGCCCGCTGGGCTATTCGTATTTCCGCCTTCCAGTTTGATGTTAGACATATCAGAGGTACCGAAAATGTTGTTGCTGATGGACTCAGCCGTATGTTTCATAACGACGTCGAGACCCACGAACCGGTCGACAGTTCATCACCTTCCGAGTCCATGCTATCTGAGGTTAATGCCATCCTAACAGATGCTCCCATGCTTTTTAGGGATATCGAGAAATACCAACGTGAAGATCCGACGCTGGCTCCGATAATGGAAACCCTTTCTTCTGGGGAACATGTTGTCCCTTATGTTCTGAGGAATGGTGTTTTATGTTGCCCTTCGAGGCATGATAAGATGATGAAAGTTGTTGTTCCAGCAGTTCTTGTACCAATGATCTTCAAGTATTATCATGAGACCCCATTAGGAGGGCATCTGGGTATCTTTAAAACTCGTGAAAAGATTCGTGAAATGTTCATATGGAAAGGTATGGACGGTGAAATTCGGGAACTTGTAAAAGCTTGTAAATCTTGTTTGATCAGTAAACCCACCATGTCCACTAAAGTAGGCCTTTTGTCTTCTCATCAAGCGTCGCGCCCCATGGAACGCCTGTATATTGATTATGTAGGACCCTTCCCCCAGTCGAAGGGAAATGCCAACAAATTCATCTTTGTATGTGTAGATGGTTTTACCAGATTTTCTTGGTTATTTCCGACTAAGCTGGCTACCGCTCAGTCCACCATTACCTGTCTAAATTCTATTTTTGCTTCTTTTGGTCCGTGCCAATATATTGTATCTGATAATGCTAAGGCGTTCACATCAAATCTTTTTCGTAAATTCTGTTTTGACTTGTCCATCTCTCATGTAACCACTTCTGCTTATTACCCTCAACCATCTCTGGCTGAACGGGTTAACCGTAATCTCAGGTCCGCACTTATTGCCTATCATCATGAAGATCATTCTAGGTGGGACACGTCCCTGCATTGGTTAGCTTTTGCTTTGAATTCGGCGGTTCATGAATCACACAAGTTTACTCCAGCTTCCTTGATGTTTAAGTTTGTTCCCAACACGCCGCTCTCTAACCTCTGGTCTCTGAGTGACATTCTGCCCGAGACAATAGATCCGGATAATATTAAAGATCTTTGGAAGAAGGCTAAAGCCAATCTTAAGGTATCTCATGAAAAGGTTAGGGAAAGGTATGATCGTGGACGGAGACCCACCCCTTTAAAGGTAGGTGACCAAGTAATGGTCAAAAATTTTGTTCCCGCGGGCAAGCTTGCCCCCAGATTTCAGGGGCCTTGTATCATTCTCGATTTTCTTACGCCGGTTTCCTTATTGTTAAGTAATCCAGCCTCCGAGAGGATATTTAGAGTTCACCTGTCCCAGGTGAAGCCGGTGTAATTTCTGTGTTAACTTGCTTTATATTATTTTGAAAGGATATGAAGGTTATATTTTTTTTGAGTTTCATTTTTAAGGCATTCTGCACTACCTATAATATTTTGTTTCAGATGTAAGCATTTTTGTAAAACCTGTCCAGACCCGTTAAACTGCCTTCCTGTCCTTACCTCGGCCATTACCACGCTCCCGTCTCCTGCGTCAATACACTCAGTGGCTGGCTTAGATGAAATGCCATGGATATCTGCACGCCGCTGGCCCCTCAATCTCTTTACATGCCTGTGCCCTTAAAAGAAACATGATGGTCCAACACAATTCTGCCGCCTAGCTTTAATGTTTCAGTGCCCCCGCAGCCGCGCGGCGCCGTGCAGTAACTGGGGAGGGGGATGGGCCCCCTCCTCTCCAGCGAGGACGACATGTGCACGGCGAGCCGGAGCTCTCCTCCCGGCCAAGGCTGATGTGCGGCGCACGACCTGCTACTTGCCCGCAGCCTGTATATGTTCACCGCGGGCGCGGCGTGCTTCAACACCTCTGCTCCCCTCATAGTGCGGGCGAGCGGTATCTCAGGGTACTTAAGGGGTCCGAGCGGCCTCCTTTTGGACGCAAGCTGCAACGGCCGGTCCGGCCATCCAACTTCATCAACATCAACTACATGGACAGTTACTATAAGAGATAACTACACTTGGGAATTCAACAGCAATATTTGGTGGACATTGCAAATTTTTCCTTCACTTTTAAGTATTAAAAGCTTATCTTCAGAAATTCAACTTCTATAAACATAAAGACTTTACTTCACCTGCAACAACAAAATTTTGGAACCGACTTAAGAAATTTCTCAAATACTTCTGCAAGTTATCTTAATCTCAACATCAAAACTTGGAACTTATTTTCAAACAAAAGTTTATTATCTTCTGTGTTACCCCTTGGAGGAACTTTTGGGGGGGGGAGGTCTGTACCGGGCGGTACACCTCTACACCGTTTATTTAAAAGTTGCGCCAGTTGAAACTCCTCTTCTGGAGGAAGGTTGAACTTTATCTACTCTATTAATTCTCTACTTTCTCAGAAGATGTCACCACGTGGAAAATTTTGAGTTTTTGAACTGTGTCACTTTTGATGTGTTTTTGTTTCGCTTGAAGTAAGAAGTGTGAACTTTCTCTTCTAGAGGACACTACTGAAGATCAACAATAGTGCACCCTAGTGCGGAGTCAAAGAACTATTTTGTTGGAGAAATTTTTATATCAAAAGTTTGTTTCTTGTTAAATTTCTTTCTGTTATGGTTTAAGTTGGCTGTTTACCCCTCTTTTTCCCCTTGTTTTAGATTTATCCAATCCCGAATTTCTTTTAGTAATTTCTGACCAATCTGGTGTATTTTCCCCCAACTTGTATCTGTTGCGGGGTCCTATCCAATAAAAACATTGTGGGCGGGTGTTTTCTTTCCCCTAACGCCTAGAAACTTCCGCGAGAGTATTTAAACTGCTGATTTTTGGGTCTCTGGGCCACTTCTGTTCCATCTTTCAGTGTGTTAAGTACCTAGCAGGAGGCGGGAGGCGCCTCTTTCTTCGGCAGCGGTCAACAATAAGGTAATGGCCGATTAATAAATTCTTTCTTTTCTTGCTCAGCAGTTTAACTCTCGGGGCGGGTGCGAAGCGTTCCACCATGTAACCTTTTCCTAAAATGTAACTAGTCTTTTCTTCTATTCTCTTGAAAAGCTACATACTGGGATAGAGAGTGCTAACCCTCTCGAGCTCCCACTCATAATGTTTTGAGGTGAACTTTTGTTTCTCAACCTATTCTTCCGTAATGTAATGTAAATTGCTATTAAGTCACCTCTGTAGTATGGGATTAGCCCTTGTAATAACGGCCTAGTGCCAAAGTAGGTTTTAAAATCAAAGTGTATTAGGAGTGCAAGTTCGCCTCCTCTCAAATTGTTTTAGAGGTCATTTAATTAACCTGCTTTTCATTTAATAGACCTCAGTAGATTGGGTATTTTACCCCTGGGTTTGTGTCCGTTGTGGACAACTTGAAGGTGGAATTTGGTGTGGCCTGGGAGAGGCTTAAATTAAAGAGCGTGTGGCTCTTTTGGAAACGGAGTGTTGTGTGCCTCGAGGAGGCTTAACTGTGTAATTTGGAGCAAGTGCTCCAGGGTTTGATTGGGGTCTTCTGCCCCTTTGTTAAAATTTGTATATCGGAAAGTTGGGCTAGTTGCTCAAGAATTGTGAACTCAGGGCTCGAAGCCCAAACTCTGTAACCCCTGTAATTGTACATTTCAAATTGTGTTTTGGCTACTAAGTACCTGTTCTTTGTTATTACTTAATATTGAAAAGAAAATATAACCTCGTTAAATTTTACATTAACTTTGATTCCGTAGTTTGAAAACCCATTCACGCCCGCACCTTCTTACACCTCTACCTACCGCTAAAACACGGTAACAGTAACAATTACTACCGGGCGAGTTGGCCGTGCGCGTTGAGGCGCGCGGCTGTGAGCTTGCATCCGGGAGATAGTAGGTTCGAATCCCACTATCGGCAGCCCTGAAGATGGTTTCCCGTGGTTTCCCATTTTCACACCAGGCAAATGCTGGGGCTGTACCTTAATAAAGGCCACGGCCGCTTCCTTCCAACTCCTAGGCCTTTCCTATCCCATCGTCGCCATAAGACCTATCTGTGTCGGTGCGACGTAAAGCCCCTAGCAAAATGTAACAATTACTGACTGAATCTCTGGGCCAGAGCTGGTCTAGAAAACGACTGGTAATATGCAGTATAAGTTCAATACAACGGTAATAAGTAGACAATTTTGCCGTACTAAGTTCTGTATTGTTTTTTTTTTTGTCCTGGTGATGAAAGGTGACATTGTTACTGTTGAAAATCGCTAAAAGAAATTTGAAAATCCATCAAAACATCCGCTGTGCGCTAAATGGAAATTTTATCCGCTGTTCCATTTAAAAATCCGCCAAATTTGGCGGAAAATCCGCTGAGTTGGCAACACTGAGCAATATGCAGCTAGATATATAGCCTACCTCGATCACAGTAATGGTTGCTACCTGTATGTGTTTAAATGTTGAAGTTCAGGTTATCTTTGATAAAATTACTTCGTGTGCCTTCCATGTAGCAAATACCGTCACGAGGCTGACGTATTAAAGCACCTTCAAATACCACCGGACTGAACTAGGATCGAACCTGCCAAGTTGGGGTCAGAAGGCCAGCGCCTCAACCGTCTGAGCCACTCAGCCCGGCGAGTTGTTTTATAAGAGTTGATAGTTCTGCGCTAATTGATTTTTGTATTGTGTAGTTGTTTGGTTTCCTACTGTGTTAATGAATTTTTCGAATATGTAAAATTATTGTCTACATCTTTGTACTAGGAACAGAAAAAGAAGGGGCCCATCATTTCACGAATTTCCTTCAGGGAAAGACAAATACACTGCCTGAAAAAAAACTACTACTACAAAAATGTTTTCATTCCTGCCCCGAAGGGAGAGGTGGGCCTCTTAGACGGTGACGCTGTCTCTCAGGCCGGGAGATTTGTTACGGTGGAGGAGATGCTCGGAGAAGGTGAGGGGACTGGCAGCCATGGCCTATACTAGGAACTGTCCCCGTATTCACCATAGTGCAGGAGAATGGAAAACCACGGGAAACCATTCTCAGGACAGCCGACGGTTGGGGCCAGCCGTGAGGTCCGGGCCCTGTCCTATCTAGAGCCACGCTAGAGCCGTGGCCACCGCTCCTCTGGTCGGTTGGTCGGTCAGAGTGCAGAGTGCAGAGCATCCATGGATGGACGGACGGACGGAGGGAGGGAGGGAGGGAGGGAGGGAGGGATGGATGGAGGGATGGATGGAGGGAGGGAGGGAGGGAGGGAGGGAGGGATGGATGGATGGATGGATGGATGGATGGATGGATGGATGGATGGATGTCAAGTCGGGGAATAGGTTGCTACAATATAGGCCATTAATTTTATGCATACTGACAAGGAAACATCGGCAATGGGTAAGTCGCCGATTGCGATGAAACTTGGAAAACACATTGAGGTACACGTAAAGACGATGTCGGCATCAATTTTGGGTGCCAACATTCACTAGGGCGTTAACTACGAGACCTAAAAGTTACGACTTTTCAAATTCCGCGCGATCAGCCATTGCTAAGCTGGCACACTGCGTATCTGGAGACACGCCTCTGCAGCTCCTCCCCAACCCGCTCCAATTGGTTCGCCACCGCACGCTGTTCAACGGGACCGACTGCTTCTTTTTGTACTGTAATTATTGGAATCCTTTATATTACGTTCCGTTTCACACATAATGATAATAAATAACCTACATTAATATACCCATATTTTATTCAAATATTATATTTTCATTCCTGCTAATTCCGGTGAGTTGTCACATTCATGGGTACAACACCGAGTTAAGTACCACGGAAACGTGGGATGGGGTACCACGTCCTACCTACGCTTAAATTATTATTTACTTCTAAAACGCCTTAAAGCTGTCGATAGTGTCCTTTAGAGTGGACATACATATGGAATCAATTAAATTAAATCACCCACCACTAAATAAATCTCCCACCTTTAAACAACGTTAAATACGTTTTTATGTAAAGAAATTACGTGCCCGGGTAGAGGATCTCAATGAATGTAATGAGATTCGGTACCTCGGGATATCAAAACCTGGTTATAGGTCCAGATCTTCTTTTTATGACCCCTTCCCCCCACCCATTTTGTATACGCTACCAGTTGTGTCATAACGAAACGACATCGCGGACGACAACAACAATTATAAACTCCGAGTTTGGAACTACTGGTATTTTCCGTATTGCGTACTCTGGTATAATGAATAGGCCTATAGGTAGAATGTTTTTATTTGTGCTTGTACTGAACGATTTATTTATGTTTTGCAGTGACAGGCACAGCACATTTCAATTGCAGCAATGGTTGTCGAATATAAATTAATTTAATGCATAGGCAACTTCGATACGAGTATGATATGGAATGTAGTAAAGTTTGACGTAATAAGTAAAGCCTTGAAACATAAAAAAGATGCGCATTTATATATGCAATAGATATACAGTAATCACAGGCAGACCTGTAGTCTTACTGTACCGGTACTTTTGCGTTATAGCTGACAAAGGTCTATGTGTTCAACAAGTACCGATATTAAAGTATCACACTACAGCCTTCTGGGTATAATGGCAGTTACATACGCAAAAAGTTAAATGGGTATTGTACGAACTGGCACAACAGAAAACAATTACACGGCAACACAATAAATGACTCCGTAACAATTACATCGGGCAAACTCCCCGTCAATAACTGATAGTAAACAAAGACAATCTTTGGTCTATTCGAAACATTAAAAAATAGTGAAAAGAAAACGGAAACAAATCACAATTAACAACAGGCACCGTACCTTTCTTGCTAATTGCTTCACGTCGCACGGACCTAAGATAGGTCTTATGGCGACGATGGGATAGGAAAGCCCTAGGAGTTGGAAGGAAGCGGCCGTGGCCTTAATTAAGGTACAACCCCAGCATTTTCCTGGTGTGAAAATGGGAAACTATGGAAAACCATCTTCGGGGCTGCGGACAGTGGGATTCGAACCTACTCTCCCCCGGATGCAAGCTCACAGTCGCGCGCCTCTAACCGCAAGGCCAACTCGCCCGGTGCAAACGTTTTCATACACATTTCAGAAAACGTAAACTGACTAATACAACGTAGAAATTGAAGGCTGATAAGAGTACGCAAAGTGTAGCACCGGTTCCCTTCGACAGCTAAGCGGCCGGCAAGCGCGGAGAGAAGGGGAACGTGCGGTGGCGAACCAATTGGAGCGGGTGGGGAGGAGGTGCAGAGGCGTGTCTCCAGATAAGCAGTGTGCCAGCTTAGCATTGGCCAGCAGGTATTCACCACTGATCGCGCGGAATTTGAAATGTCGCAACTTTTAGGCACCGTAGTTAACGCCCTAATGAATGTTGGCACCCAAAATTGATGCCGACATCATTTTTACGTGTACCTCAATGTGTTTTCCAAGTTTCATCGCGATCGGCGACTTACCCATTGCCGATGTTCCCTTGTGAGAGAAATGGTAGTTTAAGGGGAGGCCTAAACTGTAATTCTCATATACTGTATTTATGTATCATATCGATAAATACTACATAATTAAAGTTATATAGTAATATACACTGACTGACAGAGCAAATGCAACACTAAGAAGGAGTGGTTCGAAAGGGATGAAAGTTGGGGAAAAAACAGAGACGGCACGGACGAATAATTGATGTTTATTTCAAACCGATATGCAGGTTACACAATGCGCACGGCATCGACTCAGTAGGATGTAGGACCACCGCGAGCGGCGATGCACGCAGAAACACGTCGAGGTACAGAGTCAATAAGAGTGCGGATGGTGTCCTGAGGGATGGTTCTCCATTCTCTGTCAACCATTTGCCACAGTTGGTCGTCCGTACGAGGCTGGGGCAGAGTTTGCAGACGGCGTCCAATGAGATCCCACACGTGTTCGATTGGTGAGAGATCCGGAGAGTACGCTGGCCACGGAAGCATCTGTACACCTCGTAGAGCCTGTTGGGAGATGCGAGCAGTGTGTGGGCGGGCATTATCCTGCTGAAACAGAGCATTGGGCAGCCCCTGAAGGTACGGGAGTGCCACCGGCCGCAGCACATGCTGCACGTAGCGGTGGGCATTTAACGTGCCTTGAATACGCACTAGAGGTGACGTGGAATCATACGCAATAGCGCCCCAAACCATGATGCCGCGTTGTCTAGCGGTAGGGCGCTCCACAGTTACTGCCGGATTTGACCTTTCTCCACGCCGACGCCACACTCGTCTGCGGTGACTATCACTGACAGAACAGAAGCGTGACTCATCGGAGAACACGACGTTCCGCCATTCCCTCATCCAAGTCGCTCTAGCCCGGCACCATGCCAGGCGTGCACGTCTATGCTGTGGAGTCAATGGTAGTCTTCTGAGCGGACGCCGGGAGTGCAGGCCTCCTTCAACCAATCGACGGGAAATTGTTCTGGTCGATATTGGAACAGCCAGGGTGTCTTGCACATGCTGAAGAATGGCGGTTGACGTGGCGTGCGGGGCTGCCACCGCTTCACCGCTTGGCGGCGGATGCGCCGATCCTCGCGTTCTGACGTCACTCGGGCTGCGCCTTGACCCCTCGCACGTGCCACATGTCCCTGCGCCAACCATCTTCGCCACAGGCGCTGCACCGTGGACACATCCCTATGGGTATCGGCTGCGATTTGACGAAGCGACCAACCTGCCCTTCTCAGCCCGATCACCATACCCCTCGTAAAGTCGTCTGTCTGCTGGAAATGCCTCCGTTGACGGCGGCTTGGCATTCTTAGCTATACACGTGTCCTGTGGCACACGACAACACGTTCTACAATGACTGTCGGCTGAGAAATCACGGTACGAAGTGGGCCATTCGCCAACGCCGTGTCCCATTTATCGTTCGCTACGTGCGCAGCACAGCGGCGCATTTCACATCATGAGCATACCTCAGTGACGTCAGTCTACCCTGCAATTGGCATAAAGTTCTGACCACTCCTTCTTGGTGTTGCATTTGCTCTATCAGTCAGTGTATTTCCGGTCATTTTTATCTTATACATTTGTATCGTACCGGCTGTGATCACAGATATATTAATGAATTTTTATTTTTATTACTAAGTCCATATCAGCGCCGAGTCAGGAGAAAATGTGTAAACGGTATTTAATGAATATCGGTATGTAAAGTCGGAGAATAAGGAAGTACAGTCTATGATATAAACAATATTATAGGACGCCCTAATATAACAGAGTCGAAAGAAAACTAAATGTGAAGGCCTACAATATAGAAAGGTCATAAAATTAATCAACAATAACATCACATTGACCATTTGTTGTAATGTGCTTTGTACCTTCTGTTGCCACTCACCTCCGATAGATAGGTTTACTGCTGCGTACCGAGTACTTTTTTAAATTTTGCTTTACGTCACACCGACACAGGTAGGTCTTATGGCGATGATGAGATAGGAAAGGGCTAGGAGTAGGAAGGAAGCGGCCGTGGCCTTAAATAATGTACAGCCCCAGCTGTGAAAATGGAAATCTACGGAAAACCATTTTCAGGGATGCCGACAGTAGGGTGCAAACCCACTATGTCCCGGATGCAAGCTCACAGTTGCGCGCCGCTAGCCGCACAGCCAACTCGCCCGGTATTATTATTATTATTATTATTATTATTATTATTATTATTATTATTATTATTATTATTATTATAATTATTATTATTATTATTATTATTATTATTATTATTATTATTGTTACGGAGTATTTCCGTGGTAGGTAGAGGTGAAAGAAGGTGCGGGTGTGAATAGGTCTCCAGCTACGAAAGCAGAATTAATTTAAATTTAACAAGGTTATATTTTCTTTTCAAAAACAAAGAAATAACAAGCATGGCAGGTACAAAGTAGCAAATCAAAAAGGGTAGTTACAATATTTACAGGAATTGGGCTTAGCGCCCTGATTATACACTGCTTGGGCAATCAGCTCAGTTTTACCCCGAACACGAGTTTTAACAGCGGGGCAGAAAACCCCATTCATACCTAGGAGCCCTTGCTCCAAATTACACAGAAAAGCCTCCACGAGGCATACAACACTCAATTTTCAAAGAGCCACTCGCTCTCAAAATTTAAGCCTCTCCCAGGCCACACCAAACTCCACCTTCAACGGACATAAACACAGGAGTAAAATACCCAATCTACTGAGGTCTATTAAATGAAAAGCAGGTTAATTAAATGACCTCTAAAATAACAATTTGAGAGGAGGCGAACTTGCACTCCTAATACACTTTGATTAAGACCTACTTGGCACTAGGCCGTTAATACAAGGGCTAATCCCATGCTAAAGAGGTGACTTAAGAAAAGAACAATTTGTTTTACATTAACGAAGAATAGGTTGAGAAAATAAGTTCACCTCAAGACAATGTGAGTGGGAGCTCGAGAGGGTTAGCACTCTCTATCCCAATATGCAGCTTAAAAGAGAATAGAAGAAAAGATCGTTACATTTTAGGAAAAGGTTACATGGAGGAACGCTTCGCACCCGCCCCGAGAGTTAAACTGCTGAGCTAGCAAAGAAAGAATTTATTAATCGGCCATTACCTTATTGATGACCGCTGCCGAGGAAAGAGGCGCTTCCCGCCTCCTGCTATGTACTTTATACACTGAAAGATGGAACAGAAGTGGCCCGGAGACCCTAAAATCAGCAGTTTATATCCTCTCGCGGAAGGTTCTAGGCGTTAGGGGAATGAAAACACCCTCCCACAAACTTTTTATTGGCTCGGGTACAGAAACATATCCAAGTTGGGGGAAGATACATCGGATTGGTCGGAATAACTCAAAGAAATTCAGGATTGGTTAAATGCAAAACAAGGGGAAAGAGAGGGGTATACAGCCAACTTAAACAATAACTGAAATTTTTTTTAGCAAGGACAAACATTTGAAATAAAAATTTCTCCAACAAAATAGTTCTTTGACTCCGCACTAGGTTGCACTATTGTTGATCTTCAGTAGTGTCCTCTAGAAGAGAAAGTTCACACTTCTTACTTCAAGTGAAACAAAACCACATCAAAAATGACACAGTTCAAAAACACAAAATTTTCCACGTGGTGACATCTTCAGAGAAAGTAGAGAATTAATAGCGTAGATAAAGTTCAGACTTCCTCCAACAGAGGAGTTTCAACTGGCGCACATTTTAAATTAGCGGAGTGGAGGTGTACCGCCCGGTACAATTATTATTATTATTATTATTATTAAACACATGCAAATTGTGTTATGTCTCGTGCAAAGATGAAAAATGTGCCATGTTTAAACACTTTCTACTGTTTTAATATACAGGGTGTTAGGTGTATACGTGCAGATATTAAGCTAGTCGGCTAAGAAAAATACATCTCATAATATATGCTATGTACTTTTTACCTTGTCCTATTAGTTTGCCCATAACTGAGCCAAATATTTCAGGACCTAATGTGTTTTGAACGGCCGTAGCAGGATACGCCGGTGATGTCATTCTGTCCACGCGTAACGGAAGTACAGTAGCCGAGTATAGGGCTTGTTGAACCTGTTTCTTGTCGCAGGCCAACACATGTTGTTGTGCACTTCCCCTAAAGGCTTGGCAAGTAGAAGAGGATGACTCACGTGCCAGGTCACTTGCTGTACTCGAAAACCGGTGTAGGGTACTCTGTGTAAAAAGTACACAGAATCCTTACAGTGACGTCGAAGATCCGTACAAGCACATACGTGCGAATCAAGTGTTGTGTATTTGTGTGCGATTTTTAAGACGTCAATGGCATTACTCAGTGATCCAAGCTGACAAAATGAAAGGAAATGGTTAATAAGTAAATGAAATATGGGCGCAACATTTCTGTGCTGTTATTGCGACAGTCTACGATGAATTTTTGACAATAGACAATGCGGGTTGTCTATGCTTATTCATAAACTTTTTAGGTCATTGAAAGGACGGTGGACACTGAAAGAAAAGGCTATAAGTATTCAGTGAAATTGTTATTAATGAGACAAATTTCAAAAACCGTAGTTGCATCCATCGTGAACATTGCTCGAAGGAAAAAGACCTGCTGTGGAATTGCCGCCGGGCATTTCTAATAGAAGGCTTATTCTTCTTTTTCCTAATCTGTTTACCCTCCAGGGTTGGTTTTTCATGGGACTCAGCAAGGGATCCCACCTCTACCGCCTCAAGGGTAGTGTCCTGGAGCGTGAGACATTGGATCGGGGATACAACTGGGGAGAATGACCAGTACTTCACCCAGGCGGCCTCACCTGCTATGCTGAACAGGGGCCTTGCGGGGGTATGGGAAGATTGGAAAGGATAGACAAGGAAGAGGGAAGGAAGCGGCCGTGGCCTTAAGTTAGGTACCATCCCGGCATTTGCCTAGAGAAGGGGGGAACTACGGGAAACAACTCTCAGGATGGCTGAGGTGGGAATCGGACCACCTCTACTCATTTGACCTCCCGAGGCTAAGTGGACCCCGTTCCAGCCCTCGTACCACTTCAAATTTCTTGTCAGAGCTGGAAATCGAACCCGAGCTTCGGGGGTGGCAGCTAATCACACTAACCACTGCACCACAGAGGCGGACGGAAGGCTTATTACTGAACAGTAAGTACCGATAGGTAAAATGATGACTGTAATGGACCCGTTTAATTAGAACTTCCGTAAAAATAATATTACTACTACTACTACTACTACTACTACTACTACTACTACTACTACTACTAATAATAATAATAATATCTTTACGTTCCACTAACTAATTTTCACGGTTTTCGGAGACGCTGAAATGCCAGAATTTTTTAATGCAAATAAATCTACAGACACGAGACTGACGTATTTGAGCACCTTCAAATACCACCGGACTGAGCCAAGACCAAGCCTCCCAAGTTGGGTTCAGAAGGCCAGCACTTTACGCAGTGCTGCACCAATCATCTTGCCGGGCTGAGTGGCTCAGACGGTTGAGGCACTGGCCTTCTGAGTCCAGTCTTGACAAGGTGCTCAAATACGTCAGCCTTGTGTCAGTAGATTTACTGGTACGTGAAGAACTCCTATCGTACTAAATTCCTGCAAATCCGCGTCTCCGAAAACCGTGAAATGTAGTTAGTGGGACGTAAAGCCAATGACATTATTATCATCATCTTACCTGCACAGTTCATAGGGGTATCTTACCTGGAGTTCCCCATAGGTACGTTACTAGAGCTTTCAGAGGATGCTCCGTTTCGACTACGCCGAAACATGTGGTTTTTACACGATGGTCCACCACCTGATATAAGCCGCTTACTGCGTGATCATTTGGATCAGTCCTTTGGTCTATGGCGAATAGGACGACATGGACCCATCAATTGGCCCGCCAGATCTCCAATGGATATTACGGAAGACTGGATTCGGAGAAGTGATTTTCTTTTGTTAGTTGCTTTACGTCGCACCAACACAGAGAAGTCTTATGGCGACAATCGGACAAGAAAGGCCTAGGAATGGTAAGAAAGTAGTCGTGGCCTTAATTAAGGTTCAACCCCACAATGCCTGGTGTGAACTTGGGAAACCACCGAAAACCATCTTCAGGGCTGCCGACATTGGGGTTCGAAGCCCCAATCTCCCGGATGCGAGCTCACAGCTGTGCGCTCCTAACCGCATGGCCAACTCGCCGGGTACGGAGAAGTGAAGTCTGCAGAGTAGTCCAGGGAGGTCACTTGAACAATTGCTACGTGTTTCACATTGGTATGTCAGATGTTACACCATTTCTGCAGCGTATTGAGTTGGGAGTTCAGTTCTCAATCGATGTAGTATTTTGAGTCTCGATAGTTCGATATTCTCATAAATCCGAGCAGAAAAATTGAAGTACCGGTAACAAAAATTATAAATCTAGCGTTTCAGTTCGCGATTGCCTTGTACGTGGCGCAAGCTGAACACAACACACGGAAGACGTGCTTGTTAAAACGCTAGATATTGACCTTGAACACAGCATGGCAGTTCTTCATTCTACACTGTACTGGTTTGGGTACATTGCGTGTGTGTGTCTGTTGAAGTGCATGTTTGATGTTTATACACAAAACCTGTTTGTCACACTTTGTCCTCTAGTGCTAACCACAATACGAAGATACACCTGACTCATCGCAAAGAGACCTGGTTCTGGTCTTACGCATGCTATCCTGTAGTAAACTACTGCGAGCGATGTAGGCACGGGTGAAGTACATTTCATCTTGTTTCCTCCTACACCACGCATATTGTACTATTTTCTTCCCTGCCTTTCAGCTCCTAATGACCTGATAATACCGGTAATGTTATTTGCTTTACGTCCCACTAACTACTCTTACTGTTTCTGGAGGCGCTGAGGTGCTGTAATTTAGTCTCGCAGGAGTTCTTTTTACGCGCCAGTAAATCTACTGACACGAGGCTGACTTATTTGAGCATCTTCGAATACCATCGGACTGAGCCAAGATCGAGCCTGCCAAGTTGGGGTCAGAAGGCCAGCGCCTCAACCGTCTGAGCCACTCTGCCCGGCAGCAAAAAATATTATTATTACTATTATTATTATTATTATTATTATTACCGGGCGAGTTGGCCGTGCGGTTAGAGACGCTGGGCTGAGAGCTTGCATCCCGGAGATAATGGGTTCGAATCCCACTGTCGGCAGCCCAGAAGATGGTTTTCCGTGGTTTCCCATTTTCACACCAGGCAAATGCTAGGGCTGTACCTAAATTAAGGCCACGGCCGCCTCCTTCCAACTCCTAGGCCTTTGCTATCCCATCGTCCTATAAGACCTATCTGTGTCGGTGCGTCGCACCGACACAGATAGGTTTTATGGCGACAGATATAACTAAGGACTAGGATCGGGAAGGAAGCAACCGTGGTCTTAATTAAGGTACAGCCCTAGCATTTGCCTGGTGTGAACATGAAAACCACGGAAAATCATCTTTAAAGCTGCCGACAGAGGGATTCGAAGCCAGTACATCCCGAATATTGGATACTGTTCGAACTTTGGCGACTGCTACTATCAAGCTCGGTGATGATTTAAGAGTGGATTTCTGCCGCTGGTTAATTGATCAAGCACTCAATCCAGAATTTCTGTCAAGTGTATTAGTGACACATAAGGCAATTTTTATAGAAGGAGTGTTTAATATTTAGTATACCAAGGCAACTTCTAGCACCGGCTCTCAATTAATATCTGGATGGATGCAGTGAGAAGTCTGTCTCTTTGACCAATCGTCTTTTTATTAGCGTTATTTTGCTTTACGTCCCACATACTATTTATACCGTTTTCTGAGACGCTGAGGTGACGAAATTTCATATCGCAGGAGTTCATTTACGTGCCAGTATTTCTACGACACGAGACTGACGTATGTGTGCCCCATCAAATATCATCAGACTGAGCCAAGATTGAACCTGCCAAGTTGGAGATCGGAAGATAAGGACCTCAACGGTCTCAGACACTCAGACCGGTACCAATCACCTTACTTGCATAAATTTGATCGGTGTAGCTTTCCTTATGGTGACGATGGGACGGGAAAGGGCTAGTATCGGAAAGGAAGCGATCGTGGCATTCATGACGTTACAGCCCCAGCATTTGCCTGGTGTGAACATGGAAAACCACGGTAAACCACCTTTAGGGCTGCCGACAGAGGGGTTGGAACCCACTATATCCCACTCATGAGCTGTGGAATATCCCCATTCAATAGGACAAGGCAGTTCCCAGCACCGGTTCTAATTAATATCAGGATGGGTGTAGTTGGAGGTCGGTTACATCTTTTTATTAATGTTATCTTGGTCCTGTACAGTAGATACAGTACGTTACTGGAGCTTTCAGAGGAAGTGTCGCTTCGACTACGCCGAACCACGTGGATTTTACACGATGGTGCAGACATTTCCTCAACGGTAGACAGGACAATGTGGAACTATCAATTGGCCAGCCCTTATTCCAGTGGATTGTTATGCCTGGGGGGACATGAGAAACAAAGTATACCGAACTGAGGTAACCACTTCGGATGACCTCCGTGAACGTATGTTTAAGCACAAGAGGATATTATGAACCACAGTGGTGTCTTGGCTCGAATGACAAGTTGCTTTACGTCGCACCGACACAGATAGGTATTATAGCGATGACGGGGCAGGTAAGGGTTAGGAGTGGGAAGGAAGCAACCATGGCCTTAATTAAGGTACAGCCCCAGCATTTGCCTCGTGTGAAAATGGGAAACCACGGAAAGCCATATTCAGGGCTACCGACAGTGGGGTACGAACCCACTATCTCCCGAATACTGGATACTGGTAGCACTTAAGCGACTGCAGCTATCGAGCTCGGTGTGCCAGTAAATGTACCGACACGAGGCTGACGTATTTGAGCACCTTCAAATACCACTGCACGGGGCCAGGTTCGAACATGCGAAGTTGGAGTCAAAAGGCTGGCACCTCAACCGTTTTAGCCACTCAACCAGGCAGGAAGCACGAAATGTAGGTACCTTTAATTTACTTAGTTGTATAATATGTCCATTTTTCGTTTGAAACAAAACGTTCGATGTGCTTCGATAATTCAATTCTGATTCTACTCATATGGATATCCTATGCCATGCATTTGTTCGTTGGCGCAAGGAACTGTCTTCCTTCTTCTACCTTTACGCAATGCACAACGGGGATCGTACCGCATTTCACGTCCCGGCGTGCGTATCCCAACCAATAATCATATCACACGCTCGTACAGGTCGCGCACCGACACAGGTTTTCAGGTCATTTCCATACTCACTAGACCACAGGGCTGACGACCACAGATATCCCTATCCCCTAAAGGACGTAACAGCAAATGAACCAGTATTAACGCTGAGAATTCAATACATCTCCAGGGTCCGAAACCGATAACTAGTGTTGTCTGAAACCCCTAAGACGGAAACTAAATACTAACAACATCAAACCAGTCTGGCGATAATGTAACGTAACATGTTGTAGACTGGTAGCCTTCAGCTGTTACCGTAGGTCAGTTGCTCGTAAACATAAAACCAGTTTGGCAAGTGTATTACGTAACATCTCGTGGCATTGAATAGGGAGCGCTCAGCTGTCACGGTAGTACATTTGCTCTTAAACATAAACAGAACAGAAACCAGTTTGGCAGGGATGGCGCGTGACTTGCCTGTTATCAAAGGAAAGCTATTCATTCACAAGAACAAGGCATACTACCTATTCTAAAAACATTGTACCCCTTTGCTCTCGAAAATAACTTCCGAGGATTATTAAAAGTTTGATATATAGTGGTTCGTCACATCGTTCTCTATTGCTACAATAAATATCTGCACGTATACACCTAACACCCTGTATATCCCACTGGGGTAGATTTCTATACACTCCCACTTAATTTTAGAGTTTATCAGGAGTGAAAACTAGAAATAATATATCTGTCTCGAGTGTAGGACTTGAAATATATTTTCCTTCATTTCCCATCTTTCTCTTTACATGGACATAACAGATTTTGTAAATGGGCAACTCAGTTGGGAAGTGAAGACGTATCTTTGATTTGATTCGGAAGCAAGCTCTTGAACTGATGATAAAGAATCGTATTCTTCAGTTTTAGAAAACTGACTGCCAGCAAACGATGTAACAGCTTGTTGTTATGTGTTTATAACCATCATCATTCAGCGATCACCGGCCCTTTAATCCATCCGAGGCCGTAACTAGTTGCCTACATCTCCGCTCATCTTCCAGTCGCCCGCAACGCCGAGTTGGGTGAACTTCTTCTCCAGCTCACCTCGTCATGAGTGGATCCGCGAAGCGCAATTTTAATTACGATGAAACCTTCAAGCACACTCAAATTGAACCGTAAAATTGTACTAATGTATATTGCGTGTGAAGCACTGAAGAACACACATCAGTATGATTGCTGTTAAGTACAATCATTACCATTTCTAACTATCCTTCATGTCCCGCACCCACCCACCATTTCAAGCTTTCCCTTACCGGGAGAGTTGGCCGTGCGGTTAGAGACGCGCAGCTGTGAACTTGCATCCGGGAGATAGTGGGTTGGAACACATATATTATTCATTCAATCATTTATTTAATTCATAACAAGGGCTCTCTCCCCAGTTACTGGTTATCCGTACTGGGAGGGATGAGTATTTTTTCATAACATGCATGCATGAATATCCATATACCCATCCATAAATCCATCCATACGTGTTTTCTCAATACATTTAGGGAATTGGTAATTAATTGATTAATTCATTTATTCATACACTCATGTAGATAATCGTAGGCGTGGCCCTTGCATGTGGAATGGCGATCCGCCAGTGCAAAGGGCACTATTTTAGATAGGGAATCATAGCCAATTAATTAATTAATTCATTAATTCATACACTTATGTAAGGCTGTAACCGAAGTAGGACGGGATAGGACGGGCCTATCCCAATCGAATATGTAGAGTGATCTAAATGCAACAAAGAAGAATAGGGAGGGGGGCACATGGGGTGCGGGATTTCCGCTTACGTGTGCCTCGCAGAAATTAGGGAATGGTGAGAAATTAGTGTTTGACAGCTATTAGATCAGGTGGGGTCTTCCGTTTGGGCCTCAAGGGAAAGGGCCGGACGTGTTATCCTTGGGAAGGTGGCTCCTTTTTCTCACCAGGGGTGGATAACACGACCGGGCAGTAGTCATGCATAATCCCATCCATGCATTTATCCTGCCAACCGAATGCTCTCTCCTCAGATGGTGGCTATCCGTGACTGGGAGGGAAGTGTTCATTCATTTATTCATGCATGCATGACAATATTATTCGGTCATGGGATCATTAAAAAAAAAAAAAAAAAAAAACCTCATTCATGCATTTATGTACACCTATGTATAGTGTCTGTGAAAATGGAGGAGAACTCTGTACAGACTTATGATAAATAAATAAATAATTATTATTATAATAAAAAATAAATAAATAAATAGTGGGTTGGAACCCCACTGTCGGCAGCCCTGAAGATGGCTTTACGTGGTTTCCCATTTTCACGCCGGGCAAATGCTGGGCATGTACCTTAATTAAGGCCAAGTCCGTTTCCTTTCCACTCCTAGGCCTTGCCTATCCCATCGTCGCCTTAAGACCTGTCTCTCTTGATGCGGCGTAAAGCAAATTCTTAACAAAAGAAGTTTCCTTTCTTCTGTTTATCCTTTCTCCCTTCATATTCTTCCTCCAATCCTTTCTTTTAAAACGTCTTTCTTACTTTCCTTAGTGTATTTTTTTATCCATTATAACAGACTCTACCTTTCTTTCACTGTATCTCTACTTTCTTCACACAGTTTCCTTTCTTCTTTTTCTTGTTCTTTTTCTTTCTTTCTTCCTATATCTACTTGCTTCTTATATTCTTCTCTTCAGCATATGTTTTACTTCTTCCTTTCATCCATCCGTCCTTTTCCTTAAGTTTTAACCATGCCTTCCTTTCCAAACTTTCTACGACAGTCTCCTTTGCAAAACCTTTCTGTCCGATTTCTTTGTCCAAGAATATAACGTTGATGGTAGTCACTCACCTGAACACGAAGGGATTAATGAACTGACCGATCAGTGTGTAACAGAACACACAATAATAGTATACTTCTTAAATGAAGTGCTAAGTATGACATTGATGATAATCTCATGGAAGCCAAGTGTAAATCAATACACCTCATATCAATTTCCGCAAATTAACGACTTTCTCTTTCGTCGAATACAAGCGGAACAAAACAACTTCAAACCCGTCACGCTTTCTCGCACCAATTTTTTCTGTTCTCGTAAGCTAACAACCAACATTATATTCTTAAGAGATTTATCGAGCGATTCAGAAGTCAATTTTCCGAGTGCTGAGCTTAAAACGGCCCCCCGTCTATTGATTTATTCAGCAAGATAAATATAGCCCACAAGGAACAAATGACTCCCATAAAGCAAGTATTTCACGTCATGAGTGGTGACCTATATGTCATTGTTGCCAAGTGGTTCATGAGTAATGTGTTCACATTTATCAGGATTAATGTACCAGCATTTGAGCTGAGAGCAGGAGGGAAGATTTACAAGAGTCCAGTTTCTACTTCGAAAGTCCGAATTTCTGCAATATAGCAACCAACAGCTGACGTAGCGATGAGGAAATTGTGCTGTGATACAAAGTTTTCAGTCATGAAGATGAACATTCTCATTTGTCCTTAATACTAGCATTTTACTTGGTAGGATCAGTTCATGTAGCGTGCGAATGCATTAATTGAAGGGTGCATAGTTTAGTCTTGTGGTAGAGGTAGTTGTGATTATTTCAAGCGAAAGTAAAATTACACAATCATCTATTTGCACGCCCTTCGTGGCCCTTGTCTTTCTTTGGCCGATACCTTCATTTTTCGAAGTGTCAGATCCCTTCCCTTTCTTTCCCCTCTGATTAGTGCTATTGCAGGATGGTTGCTCAGTTGTACCACATCTGAAAACAATAACCACCACCACCACTACCAGTACCACTACCATCTAATCAGAAGGAAACGAATGGAAGGGTTTCTGTTATGGTAATGAAATGAATTATGGCTTTTAGTGCCGGGAATGTCCGAGGAGAAGTTCGGCTCGCCAGATGCAGATGTTTTGATTTAACACCCGTAGGCGACCTCCGCGTCGTATTGAGTATGGAATAAGGAAGACGACACATAAACCCAGCCCCCGTGCCAGCAAAATTAACCAATTGTGGTTAAAATTCACGACTCTGTCGGGAATCGGACCCGGGACTCATGTGACCAAAGGCCAGGCACGCTAACCATTTAGCCATGGAGCCGGTTTTGGTGCCCTTACCGAACTGCGCACCACGCGCTTACACCTGCAGTCAATACGGCAGAGTGCAGCGCTGGATAATGACGTCACGCCTGTTTTCAGTATAAAGTGGCATGCGAGATAGGTAGGCTCTTTCTTTTTCTGCCTAAGTGGTTTTTCCCTGACCCTTAACACCACCTTTCCAACACAAACCTTGCCTGGTAACACGTCTGACGTGCAAACAGGTAGGTACTCATGCAGTACCATTTCCCACTCCTCCCTGCTATCTCTTCTCTCCTTAGAAATTAATAGCATGTCGGGGGCAAAGTGGATTAGTGTCGATTGCCTCGCGGGGGGAGCCAGGTTAGGTGGGCCCCACGAAAAAAATTGAAAACAAAGAAAAGCGGCGAGACATTGCCGTACGCCGATCTGTCTACTCCGTATTCCAGCCACGTAGGCTATCCCCTATTTGAAAATGTGGTCTGGTCAGGTGGACTGACATAGGTCATGAGGTTGCACCTCTGCACGCGCAAGCGTAACCTCGGAAGGGGTCATTCCCTTTCTCCTTCTCACTGTAGTCTTCTTTGCTTTCAGCATTCTCGTGACTTATTCTATGTCCCATTATACATTGTACAGAAGGACTTAATTCCTTACTCTTGATTTTATGTGCTTTAAGATAGGGCTTCCCTTAATATTTGTGTTCTGGCAACGAGAAAATTATTGTGACTTAAAGAACACTCAGGAAATGACAACAGTCATTCCCGCTAATAAGCATCATTTTGTAAATAATGCACATACTGTAGTTAATTTTCATGGTCACCAGCGAGAACAACCTTTAGTTTCGGTGCAATTTAAAATGAGTGAATACTTGTAGACTGGGGAATCAATAAAAATAAGTTCGTGTTTGAGCACGTGTTTGCTTTTGTACACAACAATTTCGGTGTTTCGAAGAATGAGAATAAGAATTTTGTCAAAAGAAAAGCAAGGGCCTAGAAAGGTGTAAATATGAACACATGTCTACACCTCACAACCCTAGTACCATCGGCGTCGGAAGAGAACAGGAGTTGGCCAAGGAAAGTCGGATAAGAGAGACGATCAACTGAAAGCATGCAAATGAAGGGCCTTGTGGTCACCAGTCCACGATCCCAAATTCAGAGCCCGAGCAGATTACACTTTTCATTCTCCTCGGACGACAGGCATTGGATACCATTTATACAGGAAGTTCGGAAACAACGTCAAGCGGGCATATCAGCGTTAGAAGATTGGTCATGCTGATAAATAATGCGAAAGAAGTAATTGGATATCTTGTACCATTGTCATTTTATGAGCTGCTGAAGTTGGCCAATCAGAGCGCTTCGCGGGCATATTCATATGGGCTTTTCTCGACAGTGTTGCCAAATCTGCTCATGATACAAGAACAGCTTGAGAGCCATGACGAGAAATCAGCATCAAACACACCGTTGCTTTCAGACAGTGTCACCTTAACGTGCTTATTTGAAGTGATCCTGTCAGCTCGGAGGCCTGTATTCAAAACCCTCCTGTGACGAAGTTTTATTCTTCGACTGGTGCTCTCATGCCGTTCTTCAACCACGAACAGATTTGCAACACCGCCTCACAAAGTCCATTTGAATTCGCTCGCGAAGCTATCTGATTGGTTAACTTCAGCAGCTGATAAAATGACAATGGTTCGAGATATCGAACTATTTCTTTCAAATTATTTATCAATGTGACCAACCCTGTAACGCTCATGTACCCAGTTCACGTTGTTCCCGACAACTCGGTATATTCTGCCGTCCTCATTCACTGGGGCAAGTGGAAGCTTCAAGTCGTGCTTATCTCGCCCAGGAAGTTATGGGTAGGATTAAGGTCGATATACACGTTACCGCACCGTGCTAGGACCGCAGCTTGTCCGTAAGTTGGCCGTGTCGCGGCTGTTCCCTCTAGAACAGCGGTTTCTACAATTTTTTTTCACACACGATCCCTTTCTGGAGAATGAAATTGTTGGTGACATTCTCTATTCAGTTCACTGCTTAGTAATTGTTCATTTGTAAGTTCGGACGCAAACTTAAACAATGTTGCAATTCATACAGGAATTAATTTTTTCAGTCACACTAGTCAATTTTGCATTTCTGTATAACTGTTCAAAGTAATCATAATGCAGGAGTTAGTTAAATATTCTTAAAAAGAACGGGCAGCGTGATGATGGATACGTTCTTAAAGAAATGTACCCCAAAAGCCACCACAAACAGAAAGCTAAGCTATGCTAAGATACGCCCTGCTAAGTAATGCCAAGCTATGTTGCCATTGATGCTTGCACGGCCCGTACTTATAGACATGATACAGGCTTTTGGGCTTATGCCGTGTCAAGAAAATAACGCGAAGTTTCTCGTGTACAGTCGAGATTTTCTTCTGATGACGCAGGGGAAAGTTCTCTGTGAAACGTAAAGAATTTCACCTTATTTTGCAGACACGGCTTAATCCCAAAAGCCTATATCATGTCTATGTTGTGCTACGTCACGCATAAAATGCTAAGCTAAACTATGGTAGGCAGCACCGGGCGAGTTGGCCGTGCGGTTAGGAGCGCGCAACTGCGAGCTCGCTTCCGGGAGATAGTGGGTTCGAACCCCAATGTCGGCAGCCCTGAAAATAGTTTTCCGTGGTTTCCCATTTTCACACCAGGCAAATCTGGGTTGTACCTTAATTAAGGTCACGGCCGCTTCCTTCCCATTCCCAGGCCTTTCCTGTCCCATCGTCGCCATAAGACCTGTCTGTGTCGGTGCGACGTAAAGCAAAAAAATTAAAATGCTAGGCAGACGTTTAAAGATGGCGGACTACTTGAAAGCTGGCCCCGCGGTGTAGGGTTGGCGTGCTTGCCTCTTACGTGGAGGACCCGGGTTCGATTCCTGGCCTGCTCAGGGACTTTTACCTGCATATGAGGGCTGGTTCGAGGTCCACTCAGCCTACGTGATTACAGTTGAGGAGCTATCTGATGGTAAGATGGCGGGCCCGGTCTAGAAATCCAAGAATAATGGCCGAGATGATTCTCGTCTTGCCGACTATGCGACACCTCGTAATCAGTAGGCCTTCGGGATGAGGAGCGGTCACTTGGTAGGCCATGGTCCTTCAGGGCTGTTCCGCCAAGGGTTTTTTTGTGTGATGAATTGAAAAGGAGGCTTTTTTTATTGGCCTCTCTTTTGGAAGATGAAGGAAGAGAAAATGTATAGAAAGAGAAGAATATTCTGTATACGTGAAATTGGAAGGAGAGTAATTCATTGTGAATTCCATTACTTGATTCAGTCATTGCATGGAAGTGATTAAGAATTAAAACTTCTTTTGTTTAAACCTGGAACAGTTTCATGAACTTTTCTCTGGTACTGAGGATGATATTAAGAAAAATTAATATTAAATAACCAAATTAGAGGATGTAGGGTAAAATGTACGTAAAAGTAAAAAACGACACGAACAATCAGTTTCCAGAGTTTCATTTATTTCTTGTCAACAGTTGTCCTTCATTGTTTCTTTAATAATTTGAAAGACAAGTATATTTTTCTCTCCAGTCAGTGTCTCTTTCTTTCTTTCTTTCTTTCTTTCTTTCTTTCTTTCTTTCGTATGCCTTCCATAATAAATAAATAAATAAATAAATAAATAAATAAATAAATAAATAAATAAATAAATAAATAAGTAATAATTGACAAACACAGAAACAATTAACCAGTATAGTAGCTACTGTATTGCAGATTTGTTTGCACAATTTACTTTACGTTGCGCCGACACAGATAGGTTTTACGACGACGATGGGATTGGAAAGGCCTAGGAATTGGAATGAAGCGGCCGTGGAATTAACTAAAGTACAGCCCCAGCGTTTGCCCGGTGTGAAAGTGGGAAACCACGGAAGAACATCAGGGCTGCGGACAGTGGGATTCGAACCCACTATCTCCCGGATGCAAGCTCACAGCTGCGTGTCCCTAACCGCACGGTCAACTCGCCCGGTACTACTGTATTGAAGTAATTCACGAAAGTCACTCACATGATGCCGGGCAAAAAAGTGTTTGTGCGCATGTGCTAACTCAGCTACAGGAATGAAAATTGCCTCCTCGGCGATCTGTAAATTTGGCGGTGCTTATTTTAGCGTAGCTTAGCATAGCAGTCTGTGTGTGCCATTCCATATAACTTCATTGGACCGACATTTTTCGTAGGGTTGCGTAGCATAGCGTAGCTTAGTTTAGCTTTCTGTGTGTGTGGTGGCCTCTCAAGATGCGTAGAAAGCGAAATCTCGCAAATATTTCAAACGTTATTTATATTTTGGTTTCTCGGTGATGGGTGATCGACCAGAATGTGAAGTATTATCGACAGAGATTATGAAACCTTTTCACATCGTCAGGTATCACGGCCAACTGAAAACATCCATCTCTGAAGTATCGTGTCGACTGCAAGTAATGTTAACCAGAAAATCCCATCATGCCTCTTATCTTGTTTCATTAAGAATAGATAAAAAACTGAGTGTCACACTCCATTAGTGAAATACATTTTTAAAAATAATTTTAGTTTTACGTCCCTCTAACTAAGTTTTTGTTGGTTTTCGGAGACGCCGAGGTGCCGGAATTTAGTGCTGCAAGAGTTCTTTAATGTGCCTAAAAGTGTACTGACACGAGGCTGACGTATTTGAGCACCTTCAAATACCGCTGGACTGAGCCATGATCGAACCTGCCAAGTTGGTTTCAGAAGGCCAGCGCTCAACCGTCTGAGCTACTCAGCCCGGTTTTGATATTCTCTAGGACTCAATATCTTTTACAGACAAATTCTGACTCAAATCTTCTTTTATTACAAGAAATCAAATTAGCTCTATCGATCTCACAATCCGGCAGCAAACCTGATAAGATTCAGCTAGTGAGAAGAGAGCTTGCACGAGCTGCAAGAACGCGATGCATTCCTCCTCCTCCTCCACCTCCTCTTTCTACTACTACTACTACTACTACTACTACTACTACTACTACTACTACTACTCACTATTATTGTTATTACTATTATTATTATTATTATTATTGTTACCGTATTTTGGTGGTAGGTAGAGGTGTAAGAAGGTGCGGGCGTGAATGGGTCTCAAACTACGGAATCAAAGTTAATGTAAAATTTAACAAGGTTATATTTTCTTTTCAAGATTAGGTAACAACAAATAGAACAGGTACTTAGTAGCCGAAACACGATTGAAAAATACATTTACATAGGTACCCCATTTGGGGCTTCAAAAGTCAGAAACATAATTCTTGAGCAATGAGCCCAACCTTACAATGTACACCATACAACAAAGGGGCCGAAAACTCCCAAACATGCCAGAAACATTTGCTTCCAATTACACCCAAAAGCCTCCTTGAGGCAGAGACACAATTTTCAATAGAGGGCAACTTCCCCTTAAAATACAAGCCTATCATAGGCCACTCCGAACTCCACTTTTAAGCTGTCCTCCAAGGACGTATACACAGGGGTAAAATACCCAACCTACTGAGGTCTGTTAAATGACAAGAAGGTTAGTACATGACCTCTAAAATACAATTTGAGAGGAGGCGAATTTGCACTCGTAACACACTTTGCTTAAGACCTACTTGGCACTAAGCCATAATACAAGGGCTAATCCCATACTACAGAGGTGACTTAATAGCAATTTACATTACATTACGGAAGAATTGGTTGAGAAAAATAAGTTCACCTCAAGACGATGTGAGTGGGAGCTCGAGAGGGTTAAGCACTCTCTATCCCGATATGTCGTTTGAAAGATAGAATAGATACCAGTAGTTTTTACATTTTAAAGGAAGGTTACATGGTGGAAGGCCTAGAACCCGCCCCGAAAGTTAAACTGCTGAGCTAGCAAAGAAAGAATTTATTAATCGGCCATTACCTTATTGTTGACCGCTGCCGGAGAAAGAGGCGCTTCCCGCCTCCTGCTATGTACTTAACGCACTGAAAGATGGAACAGAAGTGGCGCAGAGACCCAAAAATCAGCAGTTTATATCCTCTCGTGGAAGGTTCTAGGCGTTAGGGGAATGAAAACACCCGCCCACAATTATTTATTGGCTAGGACCCCGCAACCGATACAAGTTGGGGGAAGATACACCAGATTGGTCAGAAATTAATAGAAGAATTTCGGGATTGGATACATTCATAACAAGGGGAAGAAAGGGGTAAATATTGCCAACTTAAACAATGACAGAAAGAAATTTAACAAAGAACAAACTCTTGAAATTAAATTTTCTCCAAAAAAAATAGTTCTTTGACTCCGCACTAGGTTGCACTATTGTAGATCTTCAGTAGTGTCCTCTAGAAGAGAAAGTTCACACTTCTTACTTCAAGTGAAACAAAACCACATCAAAAATGACACAGTTCAAAAACTCAAAATTTTCCACGTGGTGACATCTTCTGAGAAAGTAGAGAATTAATAGCGTAGATAAAGTTCAGACTTCCTCCAGCAGAGGAGTTTCAACTGGCGCACATTTTAAATTAGCGGAGTGGAGGTGTACCGCCCGGTACAGACCTCCCCCCCCCAAAAGTTCCTCCCGGGGTGACACATGAAATTGTTTGAAAACAAAGTCCAAGTTTTGATGTAGATATGGAGATTAATTGCCAAAAAAAATTTATAAGGTTTTCTTAATTTGGTTAGCTTTAGTTTCAAAATTTTGTTGTTGCAGATGAAGAATAGTTTTTAAGTTTGTAGAAGTAGAATTCTGAAGATAAACTTTTAATACTTAGAAGTGATGAAAAATTTTGTAATGTCCACCAAATATTGCTGTTGAATTCCCAAGTGTAGTCATTGCTTATAGTAACTGTCCATGTAGTTGAGGTTGATGAAGTTGGATGGCCAGACCGGCCGTTGTAGCTTGCGTCCAAAGGAGGCCGCTCGGACCCCTCAAGTACCCTGAGATACCGCTCGCCCGCACTATGAGGGGAGCAGAGGTGTTGAAGCACGCCGCGCCCGCGGTGAACATATACAGGCTGCGGGCAAGTAGCAGGTCGTGCGCCGCACATCAGCCTTGGCCGGGAGGAGAGCTCCGGCTCGCCGTGCACACGTCGTCCTCGCTGGGGCCGAGGGGGCCCGTCCTCGAACCCAGCCGCGGCACAGCGCCGCGCGGCTGCGGGGGCACTGAAACATTAAAGCTAGGCGGCAGAATTGTGTTGGACCATCATCTTTTTTTAAGGGCACAGGCTTGGTGAGGAGGTTGAGGGGTCAGCGGCGTGCAGATATCCATGGCATTTACTCAAATCAAGCCACAGTGTGTATTGAAGCAGGAGACGGGAGCGTGGTAATGGCCGAGGCAAGGACAGAATGGCAGTTTAACGGATCGGGGAAGGTTTTACAAGAGGCTTACATATAAGACCAAAATATTATAGAAGGGGCAGAAAGCCTTAAAAGTTGAACTCAAAAAAAAAATATAACCTTCATATTCCTTTCAAATTATATGAAGCAAGTTGACACAACATTTACACTGGTTTCACCTGTGACAGGTGAACCCTAAATATCCTCTCGGTGGCTGGATTGCTTACTAACAACGTAACTGGCGTAAGAAAATCGAGAATGATACAAGGCCCATGAAATCTGGGGGCAAGCTTGCCCGCGGGAACAAAATTCTTGACCATTACCTGGTCACCTACATTCAAAGTGGTGGGTCTCCGTCCACGATCATACCTTTCCCTAACCTTTTCATGAGATACCTTAAGATTGGCTTTAGCCTTCTTCCAAAGATCTTTAATATTATCCGGATCTATTGTCTCGGGTAGAATGTCACTCAGAGACCAAAGGTTAGAGAGCGGCGTGTTGGGAACAAACTTGAACATCAAGGAAGCTGGAGTGAACTTATGAGATTCATGAACCGCCGAATTCAAGGCAAAAGCTAACCAATGCAGGGACGTGTCCCACCTGGAATGATCTTCATAATGATAGGCAATAAGTGCGGACCTGAGATTACGATTAATCCGTTCAGCCAGAGATGGTTGAGGGTAATAAGCCGAAGTAGTTACATGAGAGATGGATAAGTCAAAACAGAATTTACGAAATAAATTAGATGTAAAAGCCTTAGCATTATCAGATACAATATATTGGCACGGACCAAAAGAAGCAAAAATAGAATTTAGGCAAGTAATGGTGGACTGAGCGGTAGCCAGCTTAGTCGGAAATAACCAGGAAAATCTAGTAAAACCATCTACACATACAAGGATGAACTTGTTGGCATTTCCCTTCGACTGGGGGAAGGGTCCTACATAATCAATATACAGGCGTTCCATGGGGCGCGATGCTTGATGCGAAGACAAAAGGCCTACCTTGGTGGACATGGTGGGTTTACTAATCAAACAGGATTTACAAGCCTTTACTAGTTCACGGATTTCACCGTCCATACCTTTCCAGATGAACATTTCACGAATCTTTTCACGAGTTTTAAAGATACCAAGATGCCCTCCTAATGGGGTCTCATGATAGTACTTGAAGATCATAGGTACAAGAACCGCTGGAACAACAACCTTCATCATCTTATCATGCCTCGAAGGGCAACATAGAACACCATTCCTCAGAACATAAGGGACGACATGTTCCCCAGAAGAAAGGGTTTCCATTATCGGAGCCAGCGTCGGGTCTTCACGTTGGTATTTCTCAATATCCCTAAAAAGCATGGGAGCATCTGTTAAGATGGCATTGACACCAGATATTATGGACTCGGGAGGTGATGAACTGTCGACCGGTTCCTGGGTCTCGACGTCGTTAGAAAACATACGGCTGAGTCCATCAGCAACAACATTTTCGGTACCTCTGATATGCCTGACATCAAATTGGAAGGCAGAAATACGGATGGCCCAACGGGCTATACGACCAGTACGACGCGGCCTACCTAAGACCCAGCTTAGGGCTTGATTATCTGTCTCCAGGTCGAATTTGACATGTTCCAGATAGAGACGGAACTTCTCTAAGGCGAATAAGACTGCCAAACCTTCGAGCTCATAGATGGAATACTTGGCTTCTTGAGCCGACAATGTCCTAGACGCATAGGCGATGGGTCGCCTCCCTAGTTCAGTCTCTTGAAGAAGGACTGCAGCTACAGCTGACGATGACGCGTCCGTTTGGACGATGAATTTCTTTGAGAAATCAGGCATAGCAAGGACAGGGGCATTACAGAGAGCTAATTTCAGATCTTCAAAAGCGGCTTGTTGAGAAGGTCCCCACTCGAATTTGATGCCTTTTCTACGAAGAAGGTTTAAGGGCGCCGCTCTATTAGCAAAGTTAGGAATGAACTTTCTGAAGAAATTCACCATACCAATGAACCTGGCGATGCCTTTAATGTCCTTGGGAGGTTTAAAATCACGAATGGCCTGTGTTCTAGAATGATCGACTGCTACACCATCAGGTGACACAATATGCCCTAGGAAAGACATAGAGGGCTTAGCAAAGGCAACCTTGGACAACTTAACCGTTAACCCAGCCTTACGAAGGCGGTCGAGAACTTCTCGCAGATGATCTAGATGTTCTTCAAAAGTCTCTGAAAATACGACGACATCATCCAAGTAGTGATATAAGTACTCAAATTTGATGTCAGAGAAGACCCTATCTAGTAGCCTAGTGAGTACAGCTGCCCCCGTGGGGAGCCCGAAAGGTACGCGGTTGTATTCATATAAATTCCAGTCCGTGGCAAACGCTGTAAGGTGTTTAGACTCTTCGGCAAGGGGAATTTGATTATAGGCCTGATTCAAGTCCAAGATGGTGAAGAACTTGGCCTTATGAAACCATGAAAAACAAGAATGAAGGTCAGGAAGGGGCACAGATTGCAACACCACCTTCCGATTGAGAGCCCTGTAATCAATGACAGGCCTGAAGCCTCCTTGGGGTTTCGGGACCAAAAAAATAGGCGAAGAATACGCTGACTTAGAGGGCCTAATAATACCGTCCTTCAACATCTGATCGATGATTTCTTTCAGAGCCTTCATTTTAGGTGGAGATAGCCTATACGGTGGAAAACGGACAGGAATCGAATCCGTAACCTCAATTTTGTATTCAATAAGGTCAGTAACACCAAGAGTATCAGAGAACACCTCGGGAAACGACTGACACAGTTTGCGAATACTATCAGCCTGCTCCTCAGGTAGATGTCTAAGGTCTAACAACATCTCATCCTGGGTAGGCGAAATAGAAGAACATGACACAGAATTACACTTTAATAGTGGGATTTTACAATTAGAAGCAAATTTGAATGTGCACGACCTAGACTGGAGATCGAGCACAAGACCAGTGTGAGAAATAAAGTCAGCTCCCAATATAATGGGGCAAGACAATTGCTTGGCCACAAACAATTTAACTTTCCATGTAAACTTAAAAATACGAATTTTGACCAGTAAGGAACCTAGAATTTCTAATGGAGATGAATTAGCCGAAACGTATTGAACAGGAGAAGAGACATAGTCAGGAAGTTTACAAACCGATTTCAATTTAGAATACCATTCAGCCGAAATAATCGAACAAACACTGCCTGAATCTAAGAGAGCTGTTATAGGCTCGTTATTTAACTCAATCTTAAGAAAAGGAACAGGTGCGGGGGTATCCGCCGCAATCCTAAGACATTCTTTAGGGCATTCAAAAGATGAATTTGAAGGCTGATCGTCCTCTGAATTTACAACCTGTTTACCAGGGGCTGAGTCTCGGGAAGATGGATTAGTCGACTCAGCCGAAGCCACTAGTCACTTTTTATTATTGGCATAGGTAGAATTTGCACCAGAAATTGAGCTGGAGGGGGTGCTATTCGAGTTTGGGCAATTCTTGGCGATATGTGAGAAGGCCCCACATTTAAAACAGCCTTGTGCTGAACCAGCTCCATTATTTTCCCTACTACTTTTGACCAATGGACATTTATTGCGAAGATGGTCAGGCGACCCGCAAGCATAACATTTACGGGGTGTGACTGGTCGGCGAGGTGGAGGCCGAGTATTACTAAACGAAGGAGGGGGTTCTTTTGCCACACGCAAGGAATCGGCGTACCTAACTCCTTCCGCTGAGACGGCCAACGCTTCAAGTTCAGAGAAAGTTTGCGGGCACGCCGCGAAACACAAGTATGACCTATAAGATGGTGAAATGCCTTCTACAATAGCCTGTACAATCTGATCTTCAGGAAAATGAAGGGCAAACACCCTAGTGTAAAACTTAATGTCCTGTATGAATCCAGCCAAGTTTTCATCCAAGCGCTGTACACGATAATAGTACTTCTGAATAAGGGAGGACCTGGCCCTAGCCGGGATGAAATTAGCTACCAAATGGGCATGGAAATCCTCAATAGATGATTGCTCGGCAATGGCTCTTACGATTTTATCAGAGAGAATACCAATAGCATACGGATAAATAATTTGCAAAATTTGACATGGAGAAAGAGAAAACACAAGGGCATGATCCTGAAATTCAACTAGAAATCTTAAAAATGCAATTACATCACTGGTGGTATTAACAGAAAACTTAGAGATACCTCTGAGCAACATTGCCAATGGATGAGGCAAGCTGCTAAACCCAGGTGACATAGTAGGTAAAGGTTTCAATGGCAAGGAAGTTAATTCAGAACGGATGTTACTCAATGATGCACGACGTTCAGATTCGTTGTCCAATGGGGCAGGGATAGTTTGAGCAGCAACGGTTATCCTATTAACTTCTCCCTTGGGAGGCGCTTCCTCACTACCTGCATTCACTATGGTGGGTTGATCAGATTTGGGAGGAACTTCCCCAGTTAACAATAGAGTGACCTTACTAGATAATTCGGAAATATTTTCCAGGAGCGTACTAGCTTCCTTCCTCTGAACGTCATTCAGTTTTAGAGACAACAGATCGTTAACCCTATTCGAAAAATGATATAGCCTGCCTTGCACACGCTTAATTTGATTAGGAGACGGATCATTTTCATCAAAAAAACTAACTACAGAAGCTAGCCCAGTAATATTCTCGACGATCGTGGAAAGAGAGTCGTCAATTTCTTTCTCTCCCAAATTGGGGATGGAAATGGGCAAATCTAGGGACTCTCTAAGCTTGTTTGTGTCTACTGCAACCGTGCCTCCAGATTGTACATTTCTAATAGTCAATTCATAGATCAACTCCTCCTTGCGCAAATAATTAAGATGGAGAACATCGCGAGGGCCTGGCATGATGACAGAACAATTTTGAAAAAGTCAAAAAATTCCAGCAACTGAGAAAATGGTTAGAGTTCGGATCAAAACAATGTGTAGCCGTCAAAAGGGGCTAAATTGAGACCCATTCAACCACGCTCTGCTACCACTTGTTACCGTATTTTGGTGGTAGGTAGAGGTGTAAGAAGGTGCGGGCGTGAATGGGTCTCAAACTACGGAATCAAAGTTAATGTAAAATTTAACAAGGTTATATTTTCTTTTCAAGATTAGGTAACAACAAATAGAACAGGTACTTAGTAGCCGAAACACGATTGAAAAATACATTTACATAGGTACCCCATTTGGGGCTTCAAAAGTCAGAAACATAATTCTTGAGCAATGAGCCCAACCTTACAATGTACACCATACAACAAAGGGGCCGAAAACCCCCAAACATGCCAGAAACATTTGCTTCCAATTACACCCAAAAGCCTCCTTGAGGCAGAGACACAATTTTCAATAGAGGGCAACTTCCCCTTAAAATACAAGCCTATCATAGGCCACTCCGAACTCCACTTTTAAGCTGTCCTCCAAGGACGTATACACAGGGGTAAAATACCCAACCTACTGAGGTCTGTTAAATGACAAGAAGGTTAGTACATGACCTCTAAAATACAATTTGAGAGGAGGCGAATTTGCACTCGTAACACACTTTGCTTAAGACCTACTTGGCACTAAGCCATAATACAAGGGCTAATCCCATACTACAGAGGTGACTTAATAGCAATTTACATTACATTACGGAAGAATTGGTTGAGAAAAATAAGTTCACCTCAAGACGATGTGAGTGGGAGCTCTAGAGGGTTAAGCACTCTCTATCCCGATATGTCGTTTGAAAGATAGAATAGATACCAGTAGTTTTTACATTTTAAAGGAAGGTTACATGGTGGAAGGCCTAGAACCCGCCCCGAAAGTTAAACTGCTGAGCTAGCAAAGAAAGAATTTATTAATCGGCCATTACCTTATTGTTGACCGCTGCCGGAGAAAGAGGCGCTTCCCGCCTCCTGCTATGTACTTAACGCACTGAAAGATGGAACAGAAGTGGCGCAGAGACCCAAAAATCAGCAGTTTATATCCTCTCGTGGAAGGTTCTAGGCGTTAGGGGAATGAAAACACCCGCCCACAATTATTTATTGGCTAGGACCCCGCAACCGATACAAGTTGGGGGAAGATACACCAGATTGGTCAGAAATTAATAGAAGAATTTCGGGATTGGATACATTCATAACAAGGGGAAGAAAGGGGTAAATATTGCCAACTTAAACAATGACAGAAAGAAATTTAACAAAGAACAAACTCTTGAAATTAAATTTTCTCCAAAAAAAATAGTTCTTTGACTCCGCACTAGGTTGCACTATTGTAGATCTTCAGTAGTGTCCTCTAGAAGAGAAAGTTCACACTTCTTACTTCAAGTGAAACAAAACCACATCAAAAATGACACAGTTCAAAAACTCAAAATTTTCCACGTGGTGACATCTTCTGAGAAAGTAGAGAATTAATAGCGTAGATAAAGTTCAGACTTCCTCCAGCAGAGGAGTTTCAACTGGCGCACATTTTAAATTAGCGGAGTGGAGGTGTACCGCCCGGTACAATTATTATTATTATTATTATTATTATTATTATTATTATTATTATTATTATTATTATTATTATTATTATTATTATTATTATTACCGGCCTAGTGGTTTAGGAATATTGTGCCTTCTGCCAACCCGCAATTTTACCTGAAATACCGTATTATTCAGGGGAGTTGATAATCTTGTTTGTTTGTCTCTCAAAATCATATAAAGCACGACCAAACTCGGGGCTCATCTTCCTCTCATTTGGAAACTGCAGGTATAAATCTCTTTTAGGGACTAATTTTTTCGGAACACCATTCGAACTCATAACGTATAACAATCAAGACATCTTCCCTACAAGTTCGTGACCTACTGATTTAATCAAATCTTTTTGACACGTCTGTTTCTTTGAAGTCGTTCCTTGGTTACTCTTGAGTAAAAAGCGATTCTGTGATATATTTCTAGTACAGACTGTCTCAAAATAATGTACTAACCTTCCGAATGACTACTTTTTGTTTTCAGGTGTAACTAATGTAACAGCACTGGGTGAGTTAGCCGTGCGGTTAGGGGCGCGCAGCTGTGAGCTCGTATCCGGGAGATAGCGGTTTCGAATCCCGCTGTCGGCAGCCCTGAAGATGGTTTTCCGTGTTTCCCATTTTACACCAGGCAAATGCTGGGACTGTACTTTAATTAAGGCTACGGCCGCTTCCTTCCCATTCGTAGGCCTTTCCTCCCTCATCGTCACCATAAGACCTATCTGAGTTGGTGCGACGTAAAGCAAATTGAAGAAAATGTTACAGCATGACAGGAGATCAACTTAGCTTTGAAGAGAGAAAGTTCGTGCTCAAATGTTATTGGAAACACGAAAACGCCATGGAAATTCCAAGACGATTCAGAAGGGAGTTCGATAATTCACCACCATCTTACCGGACAATTGCTCGCATCACAAATACATTTGAAGCAGATGGAACCGTTCACAACGTCAACAAGAAACGTTCTGAACGAGCATGGACATCCACCAGCCATCGAAACGAAGAGCAGGTGCGGGAAACCCTACTTCGATCCCCATAGAATTCTCTACGATAAACAGCTCGGGAGACATACCTCTAAATAGATAGTCCATTGTATCGTGAAGCGTCTGCGCTGGAAATGTTAGATTCCAACACGCATCCATGCTCTCAATGAAGAAAACCCGATCGCAGAGTTCAATTCGGTGAATGGTACTTGGCAAAATGAGCAGAAGATGAAGGGTTTCCACACAAAATTATCTGGAACGAGGCCATCTTTAATTGAAATGGCTCAATTAATCGCCATAATTGTACATATTGGGGTCTTGCAAATCCTCGTGTTACAGTTGAACACCATGTATACATACCAGGGGTAACAGTGTGGTGTGGGACATCAGCATTGGGCATCATAGGACCATTTCTGTTTCAATGAAACTGTAAAGGGTGACAGTTATCTAAGCTTGCTGCAGGAGTCCGTCGGTCCACACATTCAAGAGATGTTTCGTGATGACGACGAGATTTACTTTCAGCAAGATGGAGCACATCCCCACCACCATCGCGATGTAAGAGCTCACCGCGATGCAGCTTATCCACACACATGGATTGGACGAAGGAATGGCAATGAATACCCTGCGAGTTCCCAGACTTCACGCCAATGGACTTCTTTTTATGGAGATACCTCAAGGACAGAACAACTGATGTATTAATATTGGAAATTGAAAGACAATGTCGCGAAATTCCAAATGTACGATTTTGTGACGTTTGCAAATCCATTGGTTCGTGTTATCAGCGTTGTCTGGACAATAACGGTCTTCAGTTGGAGCATTTACGAACATGATTATGTAATTACACTTTTCTTCTGTAATTCAAGCCCTCAGACGTGTCTCTATGTCCATAAATAATGACTTTATAGTCCTTCTGAGTCTTAGTACATTATTTTGAAACTTCCTTTATATGTTGTATATAAAGCCCTGTCATCCACCGGCTGGGTATTCCCTACTACCCCCAATAACAACCCGGTGGGAATAGCGGACGTTATTCATAAAAAATGTCAGCTTGTATCAAGAAACTTGTGGGGACCACCTAAGAGTGGGGTTGAAGATGTTTATCCACCAAATACTGCTTATGATTGTGTGGTTATCAACCGGAGAAAAGTCATGAATATTGACTTCAGATTCCTGGAACTTCCAATAATGTATGCTACATCTATATTTCTGTTCAAGTTCAAAAGATATTCTAGAATGTTTGAGAAAACTTCTTCAAGAAAATTTCCATTACTGTATTGCTAAAATCTATTGCAATGGAAAATTCATTCAAACTATGACTGATGACTTCAAGGTTGAAGCATCTAAAACTTAACCATCATCATCATCATCTTCAGTACAGCTCCCCTGACAGCAAATTAGCACCAGCGTTCTATAGTCTCCTTTGGCGAGGTTATACAGAAAAATTTAGGGTTATCAGCGAACCGAAAACTATCTGGTTCCCATTCTGTGGCACTGACCTACTTGAGGATAAGTCTTCAAGTGCGGATTTTCTAATAGCATATTACTAAGCAAACTCCCTCACTCCTCTTCTTTGAGCTGCAAACAAGGTTACTGGGCCTGTGGAGAAACTTGGAAATTGAAGTATTTTCAGTTGGGCCTCCAGAGAATTCCTGCCGTAATGAAGAGCAATATTTCCCTAATCAATTCATTAGAGTTAAATTAACGGCGGTACGTCCTCGTGGAATACAGCAGTATTTCACCAGCTTCGTAATGGCGTACCAATTACAGGTACAACATTCACTACTCTGACTTATCGACTTGAATGAATAATCATCACCAACTAATTTTAAATGGAGATAGTAAATGTTTGGAGACCGTACATTCCGTGATGTAGTACAAGGGAAATTGCAGATATTGCTGTAGAATGGGCATTTTTTCATAAACGGAATGAATGAATGAATGAATGAATAGGCGGAATGATTCAGACGGATGGAGGGTTGTCCTTCTAAACATAAGTGGCTGGTTCGATCCCGCTCTCCGGTGGTATTTGAAGGCGCCGAATAAACCAGCCTCGAATCGGTAGACTTACTGGCAAGTAAAAGAGTCCTGTGGGAAATATTCCCAGTACCCCAATGTCTCTAAAACCATAAACGTATTTAATGGACTATTATTATTATTATTATTATTATTATTATTATTATTATTATTATTATTATTATTATTATTATTATTATTATACATTACATACATTATCATCATAGACTGTTATGCCATTCAGCGTTCAGTCTGCAAGCCTCTGTGAATTTACTATACGTCGCCACAATCCTCGATTTTCAACCAGTGTTGTGGCCTCATTTAGTTCTATACCTCTTATCTTTAAATCGTTACAAACCGAGTCTAACCATCGTCGTCTTGGTCTCCCTCTACTTTTCTTACCCTCCATAGCAGAGTCCATTATTCTTCTAGGTAACCTATCCCCTTCCATTCGCCTCACATGACCCTACCACCGAAGCCGGTTTATGCGTACAGCTTCATCCATCGAGTTCATTCCTAAATTAGCCTTTATCTCCTCCTTCCGAATACCATCCTGCCATTGTTCCCACCTGTTCGTACCAGCAATCATTCTTGCTACTTTCATGTCTGTTACTTCTAACTTATGAATAAGATATCCTGAGTCCACCCAGCTTTCGCTCCCGTAAAGCAAAGTTGGTCTGAAAACAGACCGATGTAACGATAGTTTCGTCTGGGAGCTCACTTCCTTCTTACAGAATACTGTTGATCGCAACTGCGAGCTCACCGCATTAGCCTTACGACACCTTGATTCAATCTCACACATTTTATTACCATCCTGGGAGAATACACAACCTAAATACATGAAATTATCGACCTGTTCTAGCTTTGTATCACCAATCTGACATTCAATTCTGTTGAATTTCTTACCTACTGACATCAATTTATTCTTCGAGAGGCTAATTTTCCTACCATACTCATTGCACCTGTTTTCAAGTTCCAAGATATTACACTGCAGGCTTTCGGCACAATCTGCCATTAAGACCAAGTCGTCAGCATAGGCCAGACTGCTTATTACATTTCCACCTAACTGAATCCCTCCCTGCCATTTTATACCTTTCAGCAGATGATCCATGTAAACTACGAGCAGCAAAGGTGAAATATTACAGCCTTGTCTAACTCCTGTAAGTACTCTGAACCAAGAACTCATTCTACCATCAATTCTCACTGAAGCCCAATTGTCAACATAAATGTCTTTGATTGATTTTAATAATCTACCTTTAATTCCATAGTCTCCCAGTATAGCGAACATCTTCTCCCTCGGTACCCTATCGTATGGTTTCTCTAGATCTACGAAACATAAACACAACTGCCTATTCCTCTCGTAGCATTTTTCAGTTACCTGGCGCATACTGAAAATCTGATCCTGACAGCCTCTCTGTGGTCTGAAACCACACCGGGTTTCATCCAACTTCCTCTCAACGACTGATCGCACCCTCCCTTCCAAGATGCCAGTAAATACTTTGCCTGGTATACTAATCAATGAGATACCTCGATAGTTGTTGCAATCCTTCCTGTTCCCTTGCTTATAGATAGGTGCAATTACTGCTTTTGTCCAATCTGAAGGTACCTTACCAACACTCCATGCTAATTTTACTACTCTATGAAGCCATTTCATCCCTACCATCCCACTATACTTCACCATTTCAGGTCTAATTTCATGTATTCCTGCTGCTTTATGACAATGGAGTTTATTGACCATCCTTTCCACTTCCTCTAGCATAATTTCACCGACATCATTTTCCTCCTCGTGAGCTTGGCTGTTCGCAATACCACAAGGATGATTTCCTTTTACATTGTGAAGATGTTCAAAATATTCCCTCCACCTCTCCAGTGATTCCCTGGGATCTATTATGTGTTCACCTGAATTACTCAAAACACTGTTCATTTCCTTTTTCCCTCCCTTCCTAAGATTCTTTATTACTGTCCAGAAAGGTTTCCCTGCTGCTTGACCTAGCCTTTCCAGGTTGTTACCAAAATCTTCCCATGACTTCTTTTTGGATTCAACAACTATTTGTTTCGCTCTGTTTCTTTCATCTACGTACAAATCCCTGTCTGCCTCGGCCCTTGTTTGGAGCCATTTCTGATAAGCCTTCCTTTTACGTTTACCAGCTGCTCTCACTTCATCATTCCACCAAGATGTTCGCCCTTTCCCATTTTTACATACAGTTGTTCCTAGGCATTCACTTGCTGTTTCTACTACAGCATCCCTGTATGCCACCCATTCAGTTTCTATGTCCTGAACCTGCTTACTGTCTACTGTTTGAAACTTCTCACTAATCATATCCATGTACTTCTGTCTAATTTCCTCGTCCTGGAGACTTTCTACCCTTATTCGTTTGCAGACAGATTTCACTTTCTCTACCCTAGGCCTAGACATACTTATTTCACTACAGATCAGATAGTGGTCTGTATCATCGAAAAATCCGCGGAAAACTCGTACATTCCTAACAGATTTCCTGAATTCGAAGTCTGTTAAGATATAGTCTATTATGGATCTGCTACCCCTAGCCTCCCATGTGTAGCGGTGAATAGCCTTATGCTTGAAGAATGTATTCGTAACAGCTAAACCCATACTAGCACAGAAGTCCAGCAAACGCTTCTCGCTCCCATTGGCTTCCATATCTTCCCCACATTTACCAATCACCCTTTCGTATCCTTCAGTTCTATTCCCAACTCTCGCATTGAAATCACCCATTAGCACTATTCTATCCTTGCTCTTAACCCTGAACACGATGTCACTCAATGCTTCATAAAACTTGTCCACTTTATCCTCATCTGCACCCTCACATGGTGAATACACGGACACAATTCTAGTCCTAATTCCTGCAACTGACAAATCTACCCACATCATTCGCTCATTTACGTGCCTAACAGAAACTATGTTACGTGCAATGGTATTCCTGATAAAGAGCCCTACCCCAGACTCTGCCCTTCCCTTTCTAACACCCGTCAAGTACACTTTATAATCTCCTATCTCTTCCTTGTTATCTCCCTTTACCCGAATATCACTTACTCCTAGCACATCCAAATGCATACTCTTTGCTGACTCAGCCAGTTCTACTTTCTTTCTTCCATAAGCCCCATTAATATTGATAGCTCCCTATCGAATTCCATTTCGTTCGCCAAGTTGTTTCCAAGGAGTCCCTCGCCTGTCAAGTGGGATTGGGACTCCGATACTCCCATAGGTCCGAGGCTTGCTTAAAGTGTTCTGAGCTCGGTAAATTCATGAAGCAGGATGCTACCCTACTTGCACATAGTCCAAGTGAGGATCTCTCCTCTAACGGGTTATGGACCACCGGTGAATTGTATAGTCCTAGCCGCCTGAGCACAAGGAAGGCCACGACTCAGAATATGTCCGAGATGCCCACTCCCATTCCATAGCAACTGTTATCCCGACTCTCAGGACCACTTACTAGGCCGCTCAGCCGTTGCCCATGGTTCACGAACTAGGACGTGACTACAGTAATCCACAAACATGAACCATATTATTATTATTATTATTAGCGTATTCTCCCAATAATGGAAGACGTTAAGCAAACAACTCAATCAAGCTTTCTTTGGGTTCTTCTTGTTCTTCCAATAGGCTTTCATTCTCTCTGAGAAGGCTTGTTTACGTTCTTCCGACCATTTCGGTCTGCACTGTTTTTGCTTTGGTTGCTCTGATGTAACTTCCCACTTGTTGACTTTGTGTCTGAAGGTGTCTCTTTCTAAAATGTCTGTTGCACATATGTTTGCGTTTTTGAGGTCCTTTCGAAGTTCGTCCAGCCAAGGTGTTGAATTCTTAAGTGAGCTAACATAATTTAATATTCTTTTTGACAGTCGATTTTCTGGTAATCTTGTGAGGTGTCCAAAGAATTTCATTCGTCTTTTCTTTATGTCAATTTCAATGTTTGAAACTTTTTCTGTTGTTTTGATTGATTGTAGCCTGTAACCATCTTGGGTATATCTTGCTCCTAGGATTTTCCTGATGATCTTCCTCTCTTGCTTTTTTATTTCTTCTAAATCTTGTTTACTGTTAAGTGACAATGTTTCACTTGCGTAAAGGACTGTTGGTTTTATGACTGTGTTGTAATGCCGAATTTTTGTCTGTCTTGACATGCATTTTTTATTGTATATGTCTTGAACTAACCCTAATGCCTTCTTGACTTTTTGGAGACGGTTTTGCTGCGAGATCTTCTCAAGGCCTGTCGGTTCGATGAATTCTCCGAGGTATTTAAAGTACGAGACCCGGTCGATTTTACCATATTTTGTTCTCAGGCTCGTGATATCTGTCTTTGAACAGAAGAATTTAGTTTTCTCAAATGAAATCTGTAGTCCCACTTTTTCTGCAGATTCCTTAAGTATCTCAAGCTGCTTGATGGCAGTTTCCTCATCTTCTGTTAAAATCGCCAGATCATCCGCAAATGCAAGGTATGGTACGTAGAGGTTGTTTTTGGGAAAGCCCAATCGGATCGGTTTCCAAGATTCACGTTTCTTGAGTTCCTTCTCCCATTCTTCCATAACCTTGTCTAGGACGACGTTGAACAGAATAGGAGAGAGTCCATCACCTTGTCTCACACCTGTTTGAATGTCGAAGGGTTCTGAAATTTCTCCCATAAATTTCACTTTAGATTTTGTGCCCGTTAGTGTTTGTCTTATGAGTTCTAGGGTTTTGGGATCTAGTCCTCTCTCTTCTAGAATTTGGAATAGTGAGGGTCTGTCTATCGAATCATATGCCTTTTTGAAATCTACAAATGTGCATACTGTAGGCTTTTGTCTGAGGGCTCGTAGTTTAAGTATGGTTTTGAGGTTGAAAATTTGTTCTGGGCATGACCTGTTTGGTCTGAATCCTGCTTGAAATTCTGATAATTTGGGTTCTAATTGTTGTTGTGTTCTATGCAAGAGACAGGCTGATAGTATTTTGTATGTGACTGATACAAGTGAGATTCCTCTGTAATTGTTTACGTCTAACTTGCTGCCTTTTTTATGTAGTGGATGGATTAGAGCAATCTTCCAGTCATCCGGGAGCTTTTCGGTTTGCCAAATGTTTTGGATTATTTGTGTAATTTCCCTGAGTGAATTTGGGCCTAAATTTTTCAGAAGTTCAGCTACAATTCCGTCTTCCCCTGATGCTTTGTTGTCTTTAAGTTTCTTGATATGTGAATAAATTTCTTCTTGAGTTGGTGGTGACGAATTTTCCGGTATGATTTCTGGCTGTACTTTCGCGAATCTCTTTTTGGGTTCTGGACAATTTAAAAGCTGTGAAAAATATGTAGCTAATTCTTGGCAATTTTCCTTATTTGTCAAGGCTAGTTTACCATCGTGCTTCCGAAAGCAAAGGTTCTGTGGGGAATATCCTTTAATTTGGTTCGCAAAGGTCTTGTAGAAATCGTGTGTATTGTAATTTTTGAAGTTGTCTTCAATTGACTTCAGTTGGACATTGACGTATTTCCGTTTATTTTGTCTTAAAATCTTGGATACATGCTTGCGAACTTCGAAGAATTTCTTCTGTGTTTCTTCTGATTTGTTACAATTGTAGTTTTGAAATGCCTTTTTCCTTTCTTCTAGTGCGGTCTCACATTCTTGATTCCACCAAGGATGTTTTGGTTTCTTGCGAAGAGGGATTAGGTCCTTCGCCGTTTCAATGATTTTAGTCTGGAAATTCTCCCAGCTCTCTGCAGGTCGTTTTTCCCATTCTTCTGAAATTTTGGAGTCCTTGATTTTGTGCAGATCAAATTTTGGAATCACCGATGTTTTCCTGTTGAATTTCCCTTTGGGTGTGAATTTAATTTTGATTCTGCTTAAATAATGATCCGAATCGATGTTAGCACCTCTGCGCACTTGCACATCATGAATTTCCTTTTGGTAATCATATGATATTGCCACATGATCAATCTGAAATTCTCCTAAATGATGGATGGGTGATCGCCAAGTTTTTTGCTTTTTGGGATTCTTCCGGAGTGATGTTGACATAATTTTGAGGTTATTTTGTTGGCATAACTCAATGAGGCGTGTGCCATTTTTATTGGTGAATCTGTGGGCTGGATAGTCTCCCACTGTCCTCCTGTATTTGTATTCCCTGCCAAGCTGTGCATTGAAATCACCGAGTAGAATTTTCACATCATTTTTAGGGATTTTGGCCATTTCTGTTTCAAGTTCTTCCCAGAATCTTTCTGTTTTTTCAGGCTCCTTTTTATTGTCTCCGTTTGTTGGTGCATGCACATTAATAAAGGTGTATTTTTTGTTTGTATGCCTGATTCTTAAGGTCATAAGCCTATTGTTGATGGGTTTCACCTCTATTACTGAATCCAAAACTTTTTTGTCTACACAGAAGGCCATTCCTAACAATGCTGCTCCTTTACCAATTTTCTTGTTTGTTCCACTTTTGAAGATCCTATAATTATTGTAATCCATCGTTTCTGAATCGGTGAAGCGTGTTTCTTGCAGGGCCAGAATTTGGATTTTCTGCTTTGTAAGTTCTGTTGTGAGATTGTGCAGTTTTCCTGTTTGAATCAGTGTCTGAATGTTGAATGTGCCAATGAAAGTGTGAGTCTTTCGTGGAAGTTTATCAGAGCACTCCGACTTGCTCTCTCGTATTCGCCCAAGCTCCCCAGAATCCGAATGCTTGGTTGCCACTTTAGAGTGGGTGGATTGTCCACCTGGGGTAATTTTGTCTTTACTTGTACGAGTCATGTCTGCTTGTAAGCAATCTTCTAGCTTTCGCTAGTGGTGTAGAACCAGGGATTGTTAGTTCCTGGAGCATATTTACAGCCGCACCTCTGGTGATCAGACGCTGACCACTTGCCGCTTGCTACAAGTCAGACGCGAAGTGGATTTGATTCGGTTCTTCCGCCCTCTCTGCCATTGGGATATGTCCTCTTCTGCCGTCGAGGCCGTTGACCATTTCTCTGTTTACCTCAGTTGATCCGCGGGTGCTTATTTGGCTAAGCCTTATTCACACCTGTCCTGCATATCTACAGGAGCTTCCCCTATCAGCCATATGGGACGCGCCGTGTCGGGGTTGAGGGCCCCCACCCCAGTGTCTTACGCAGGGTTATGCCTAGCTCCTACTCATTTCAGAACCAGACCCCCATGTAAGCTGACCGGGCACGGTGAACCATATTATTATTATTATTATTATTATTATTATTATTATTATTATTATTATTATTATTACCGAGTTTGCGTGACTTACAGAGGGAAAGAAAGCGCCTGGGTTGAATGGGCAGACAAGCGATGGATCAAAGTTTAAGTTAAACCAACAAAATTTTAAAACTTTTATTTCATTCCTTGATTCTATTTCTCTTTTTTTTTTTCAAAACAAACAACAGAGGGCGTAGGGGATCAAAAAATAATTCAACTGGAGCTCACCAGCTCTTAATGATTACAAGCTCAGAAATTTAACACAAAAGCTTGAAAGCTTCGAACAGGTACAAAAATAAGCGACTTCGCTTCAATCAGTTACAATCTCGATACATTACGTAGGTACTGCATAGTGAAGGGAGGTTTCCCACATCTTATTCAGTCTACAATTGAAGTATGGTAGCTCACTAGCTTTACACTCAGCTGGTTACAATACACCTTACAAGGTTTCTTCTATTCCTTAAATGATACCGATCGAAAATAAAAAGAGAACAAATCTCTCAGTATGCTTCTAAATTACATATCACCGCGCGGGTAGCCATAGACGCCCAAGAGAGTTTCGGTTTACTCGGTCTGCCATCTAGTGGACCTACAGTAAATGGAAACGTCGAAATTGAGGAGCAGAGGGCCAGATGGCGTCAAATTGAAATGTCTGCACACGGTAGCTGAAGCCATACGATTATTATTATTATTATTATTATTATTATTATTATTATTATTATTATTATTATTATTATTATTATTATTATTTACCACACGAGTGGCACATATCACCCGGGCATGCCCCCTTTGGGCCATACAACTCAGGCTGAGGCAGGATCACGGAGAACAGCTTCTAATCTCAAACGTTACCCGCAATCACACACTTATGCGCAGATCTGTGGCCCATACGACTCGGCCACAAAATGTGGAAAATTCGACTAATACTTAATGGCCGGACACAAAAGAAGGAATGATGCAGAAAATAAGGACTCCCAGGAAATAAAAAATATAAAACCTAAGCGAGCTTAAGACTCAGTGACGCAGGGGTGAATCTCATTCTACAGGGTGACTAAAGAGTGAAAACATTAAAAGCTGAAAGTGAGATACAAAATTTAGACGTTAAGGAAATTTAACCACCCAATACAATTAGAAGTGGAATGTTCTGAGGGTAATCACTCGTGCTCCCGTACATTAATTTAATTTCCCATAGGGGGAATGCAAGTTAAATCCGAAGACAAAGCAGAAAGTCCTACATTACATTATGAAAAGGAAAGCCAAACTGTTACATGCTGAAAGGAAGGTCGCTTAGGTCTACTCCACACTTCACACTCTGAAACAATCACTTATTGAAATGTATTTTGCCGTACCCAGCGTTTTAGGACTTTTTCCAGGCTGTGATGCTCCGCCTCCTTATCGGATGCTTACGGGAGCCACTCTTACTCCACCTCAACGATGCTCACTGCCTCGCACTATCAATAGAATTGACTCTGAGCTCCCAGAACATTCTCCTAATAAAGGGAGAGCGGGAGAAACTTCTAGATGTTCACGATGCCTAGGCACTGATTGAACTGCCTCAGGTTAGAAGGCCAGTCATCAATCGGTTTATAGTTTTTTTGTGATTGGCTGGAAAAGAAGGTGGAGGGGACAGGAATATAATTGACAACTTGGTAACACCAAGAAAAACAACGACATTACCACAGGTTTCTCCAACTGCGAAACAGCAACTTCCCTAAAATTTTATTATGGGCTTGACCCTCCAGAGGGCGTTCAAAAATCGACGCAGGAGCCATCTCCTCCAAAAGTTTATATCAGAGATGGTCATGGTAGCAATGCGCCCAATTCAGGCATGGAGGAAAGGTGTACCCCACTGGTACAATTATTATTATTATTATTATTATTATTATTATTATTATTATTATTATTATTATTTCCAGTCTCATTGTATAGGGACATTGCGACTGCCTCCTACTCGGTGATATAGGGTTCGATGCCTGGCAATGTCAGTTTTTAACCTGAGTCTGAGGGCAGGTTCAATGTCCCCTCAGCCTACGTGATTGCAGTCGAGGAGGTCTTTAAAGCCAAGAGTAATTGCAGGGGGGATTCGTATTGCTGACCATGGCCACCTCATAACCTGCAGGCCTCCGAGCTGAGCAGCCGTCGCCTGGTAGCCCATTGTTGTGCCACTGAGTTTGTTTGTGTTATTATTATTGTTGTTGTTACAGGGATTTATCATGGTACGCAGAGGTAAGGAAGCGCGTGAGCTGGACAGGGGACCACTTAGAGTAAAAATGTACTTGAACAAAAATTGGGAATTTTATTTCATTCCTCTCTTAAAATCCAGATAGAGTACGGTAATGATTTAACAAGGAACAGTTGAAAAATTCCTTGAAAATAGTCAACTTTAACAAAGACCTCGTCAGCTCCTACAGTACATTGGTCTTAGAAGTCCTTAATGAGGTACAAGTTTAATTGGAAAAACTTCCATTCGTTAACCTACATATGAAGGAGCATAATTGCCCCTAACAGGTACAACATTATAGGGTTTGATCTCCAAATACATGGAGGCTAGGCTCAATAGAGCGATATGTCGCTTGCTACATTCTCAGTTTCACTAGTAACCAATTGGGTGACCAAACTTCATACTGTTAATACAGAGGTTGCCTTATGGTGGGCTTATCAACTACAACATTTTACAAACGGGTAAAGTACTGTTCCTCAAGGGAACCTAATGTAGACACGGTTACCCGCAAAATCCTAATGAATACACAGGGGCATGTTGCCCATCCTCCTAGGCCATGAGAATGAAAAGAGAAAGGTTACAACAAACACAGACCATTAACTAAAGGGAAGGAGACGTGACACCATCACTCCTAAAAGAACTTTTGGAAGAGGACAAGAACCTAAGTCTGCTTAAGGCCCAATGACACAGAGGCTAATCCCATGCTAAAAAGGATGACTAAAAGGGGAACGTTTAAAGCCCGAGACAAATTTCCAAATTTAGAGGTTGAAGACTTTAGTCACCCAGCTCAAAAGTGGAAGGAGAGAATTCCGAGGGTAAGCACTCGTGCTTCCTTACATTAAGTATTTTCCCAGTAGGGAATATAAATTGACCGGGTGAGTTGGCCGTGTCGTTAGGGGCGCGCAGCTGTGAGCTTGCATTCGGGAGCTAGTGAGTTCGAACCCCACTGTCGGGCCTGAAGATAGTTTTCCGCTGTTTCCCATTTTCACACGAGGCAAATGCTGGGGATGTACTAATTAAGGCAACGGCCGTTTCTTTTTCACTCCTAGGCCTCCCCTACCCCAACGTCACCGTAAGACCTATCTGTGTCGGTGCGACGTACAGCAAATTGCAAAAAAAGGAATATATATTGCACCTATCTTGCGTCCAGGGCGGGTCGCGAAGATATCCATACTAACTTGCTCAGGTTCAATTGCCTACCAAAGTTTCTCTTTTTCGTGGATTCATAGAAGTTGCGAAGACCTTGCTGACATACGGATAAGTCATTTATCGCCACCACCGATGGATGTCTCCATCGTACCAATTATCAATTATGTTAAAAAATAATTCCGCATATATCATAAATTAAAAGTGAATATACGAATATAATGCTTATGCTATAATACAAAAATAAATACTAAATATACCTTTAGCACGTCTATCTATTCAAATTCTGAAAAATTAATAAAAAGAAAAATATAGTTAACAAGAATAATCATGCCTTTGAAAATTATTTAATTAACTTTCATTGTAGTATCAAGGATCTTCGGTTAAATTGTAATCATAATTATGTACAACAGAAAAATTAAATTGATTCTGTACAACTCAAATCAATAAAATGAAATCACATCATTATCTGTGTATCATTAATTATATGTGTTACGGTGATACCCGTGGAATGCAGAGGTGAAAGAAGGTGCGGGCTGGAATGGGTCTAACTACAAAGCTGAGATATGGATTAAAATTGCATTAAAGGTTATATTTTCGAAAATAGCAAGCTTAACAATTTTCACATGAAACTTCAGACTTTAACGAATAACAACAAGTCAAATCAGGTACAAGAACAGGAAAGCCAAGATTTAGAGACAATTTAACAATATGGGCCACAAGCCCTAATTTTTACAATTTCTGAGCTCTCAGCTCACAAACACCTATTACCAAAGGGCAGAAATCCCCTAATTACATAGAGCACTTGCTCCCACCTAGCAATGTCAAGCCTCCTAGAGGCACATTTAGCACAAATAAAAGAGCTGACCCGCTCTCGATATTCTAAGCCTACCAAAGGCCACAACGGCCTTTACCATTAACAGCCCTCAAGGCACACTTACAAAGAAACACGGGTATCTTGTACCCAATCTACTGGGCCTTAGCAGAAAAAGAATAGGTTAAGTTAATGGCCCAAAATACAAAATGAATAGAGGCGAGAACTTGCACTCCTAAATATACAATTTAAAACCTAAAAGGCACTAGGCAGATGAAACAGGGGCTATTCCCAAGCTATGGAGGTGACTCGTATACAGAATACATTTAACGCATTAAGGAAGAGTAGAAAAACGGTTACGAAAACGTAGTCACCTCAAATCCAGAATGAAGGGGAGCTCCAGAGGGTAAAGCACTCTCCATCCCCGATTTACAGTTAAAGATATATGAAGTTTCTTTACAGAATTCTACATGTTGAAGAGATAGGTTACATGGTAAAGGTTTTGGAACTTCCCCGCGAGTTAAACTGCTGAGTTAGCAAGAAATAAAGATGTTAAGCGGCCATTACCTTACTGAAGATCTGTTGCCTGAAGAAAGAGGCGCTTCCCGCCTCCTGCTACACGTCCAGACACTAAGTTAACTGTTGATGATGTGACCGAGAGACAAGAAAATCAGCAGTTTTTATACCCTCGAGGAAAATTCGAGACCTTTCATGAATAAAACAGCCATACCCACAGGCTTTTATTGGCTGGCTAAAAGTTACACATCAAAATTGAAGAAGATACGATTAGTCAAAAATTAATTACAGAAATAATTGATTGGCTAACTTCAAAACTGGCGGAAAGAAAAGATTAATATTGTCAACCCTCAAATAAAAGAACGAAATTTAGTTATAGGAATACTTATGAGTACAAAATATCTTCAAGAAAAGTTCCTTCACTTCGCATCAGGGTGCATGATCATAGTTTTTTTAGTAGAGACATCTATAAGAGAATGTCCACACTTCTTGATCAATGGAAAAGAAAACAAGCTGAACTCCACACAGTATTGACAACTTCGTGATCACAAAATTTACTGTAGTGACACCATCTGAGAAACTAATGAGTTGATCCAGTTTTTAAAGTTCAGGGTTTCTCCTGTAGAGGATTTATTGGCGCAATATTTAAAATTGCGGCATAAGGGTGTACCGCCCGGCACAATATGTATGTAAGAAAATGTCTCTAAACTTCAGTCAAAGTTTCTCGAAATATTTACAAATCTTCTTGTAGTTATTTATTTAGTTATTTATTTAGGATGAGGGTAAGATTACATTATTCTGAGATTCTGCTTTATGGATGCATCAGGAAAAAGTTAAGTACTAAGTCAACCATATTATGCACTAATTTCTGTATTAACATCTAATATCACTTATCAGCTGTACGCGATAAATAGCTCTGTATCAATACGACCGTTGGTCAAGTTTTGCTCTTTCAGTTTTCAATTTGTTTGTGAATAAAAGGTTAGACATTATGATCTTCAAATTAGCTCAGATATGTTAGATACTCGCGAATTAATAATATACTTGTGTCAAAATGCAGGGATAATGGGCAGTCATTTAAATAACATAACTAATCCTTGGGTAGGTTATGTGTGAAGTGAACAAAATGTAAGTGCTCTCGCCGTGACATTTAAGCAAATGAAGAGGTTATATATATATGAGTTACGAGATCTATATCGATAGAATAGTTAAGGTTGTAAGTGAATAAGGGTTAATATCTTGTAGTGTGGAGATTGTACAGTGCCGTATAAAATCAGAATTGATTATATAAGGATATGAGAATAATATGAAGTGAAACTGAGATTGATTGAAAAGAAATGGATTAATCAAGTGAACAAGGGAATAACCAGTTGTGAAGATAAAAATATTGACGCAATCCAGGGAGAGTAATACACTTGATTCCATGATGTCTAATCGTTAACAGGTATTCCACATCCAACATGTGTAAAATCCTATGATGAAATTCATAAGGAGTTAAGGCACTAGCAAATCATCGAAACAATTCATTATAGGGAAAGTTCAGTAGCATATTAATTAGAAATTAACCCATATATCTACCATAATGTTGATTATTCGCTGAAGAAGTACATGGCACTTTCTTAATCTTATGCACAAATATTATGAATTTTTTATGTGTATAATTCCAGAAGGTAAACTAATTGATAGAGTCTTCATAAATCATGGATAATACTCTATACCTATAAGTAAGCTATTGGATTTCAATTAATCATCTGACTATAGATCTCAGGCACATTTACATAATTAAGCTAATTTTTAAGATTTATAAGATGAATGACATCTTTCAATAGTAGTGTTCTAACAATTCTGAACACTTACTTGTCTTAGACACTGCCTCCTTGATCTTTTCTGCCTCGATCACGTCATATATTGTATTTCATTGATATAGATGACTGAGTTTATGCACCGCATTTAACTTAGTTCCAATAAACTATCAATTTCGGACAGCGAAATGGCCCAATATATTGGAACCATCCCACCATAACCATTTTGACCCATGGAACCATACGACAGCAACATCACCCCAAACTGGGCTATAGCCACATGAGGCCATACGCCAAGGCGCTTAATTCTATAGGACCTTTGCAGTCTACAGTAGAATCAAATGCCACCTCATCTGGAAAGCAATAATAATAATAATAATAATAATAATAATAATAATAATAATAATAATAATAATAATAATAATAATAATAGTGTATACTGATGGGCGAACAAATTCTCTTTCGACCATGCGAGGATCGACCGCACTTCCCTCCGTTCCAAGAATACAACATCCGGCCTCCCAGGGCCATAGTTCATTCGCGGCATACTATCAACTAAAATACTACAACTAACTTACTGGCATAAGAGAACTGAGGAAAACTAGGATTCATTTAACTACGGCAAATGATAAGCAGAAAAACTCTTAACACAATTTAGTATTTCTTATTAAAACACGCAATATTATGCGATGTAACCCTGAATAGCAATAAAAATAAAATCAGAACTGTACAATGTTGGTTGCACTGAATACATAAACTTGGAGATATCACTCCGTCCATTAAAAAAAGGTAATCGATTTGATGCCGATTTGATTATTCTTTTCTATTATGACCTGACGATAAATACACCGATATCTTTTAAAGCACACTCATTTGAAATATATATTAATACAGGAATATTCTTGTAAATGTGACGGTTTATCATCAAACTCTTTCTTCACTATTGGAAGAAATACACTACTTCCGCAAAATCGGAGACAACTTTGAGTGTTCGCCTAAGTAATTAATTAACTACACTCCTAATTGCCAAAAAATATAAAACTAGGACTAGTAGAATGACACAACAAACAACAAAATTAAGCAGATGTCGGGTCCCGACTAGAACCGACATCGCAATGAACACGAGGACCGAAACTACGGGGCAGAACCCGCACTGGAATTCTGACATACAACACAAAATAATTCACAAGGAACAGCATTCAGAAAAAAATATTTTGTACACACACTACAAAATTTCACTGGAAAACATAAAAAATAAACAAAATATGACTGGCTTTATTTCATGGGGCAAATAAACTTTTGTGTGACGAAAAATCCTGCGTTTGCCCTAGGACGAAGTTGGGTCTCTGAAAATCCCTATCGAAGATAGTCATAAAGATTAACAAACATACTAATCTGACGTTCCAGTTACTCATATTTTTTTAAATAATTGGAATTTTTACAAATCTGCGGTATTATTTTTTGAGCCACAGAGATTCTCTATAATGTGTGCAGGCTAGAAACATTCTCTTGGCAGAGCTCTCTCTTACAAAACGGTCGGGGTGTGCAATCCCTCATTGACCACAAATCAGTCACCGCATGGTCTGGCCCCTCTTGTCAGGCCAGTGACCTACTCTCTAAGCTCTCCTTGACAACGAAGCATGTTTTTCAGATATATCGTGGTAAATCTCATTCCAACCACATTCATGATATCATTCAACAGCCTCATTTGCTTGTACATTCTCTGCACATTTGCTTCTCTTTAAATCACGTAAAGCCGCTATTCATATTATCACAGCCACATCCTTTACTCATGGAGGACCCGGGTTCACGATTAGCTGATCGCACAGAAAAATCAACCTATGGTTTTCTTAAAATCTGTACAGAAACAAAAATCTCAAAAGGGTATGACCGTAGCCATTAAATTTATTCTGAATCAAGGAAAGATATACACTTCTTGACAAGAGAGAAAAACACCATCTAGATTGGGCGGACGTACCTTTGAGTCCGGGCATGTCACACATCACACACATTTATACCTGCAAATTTACTTTAAAATTTGAGTGCATTGCTACCTTACAATTAATATACCAATACCAGCCTTAGGGCTGAGAACTGAACGTACATACAGGCATCTAAGATGACCCTTCCATCATGTATTACAAATATAAAATTAATATTCCTTTATAAAGAAGCATATTAATTACACCGTTTGAAATCTTAAAAACAAATCTACACTTTACCTTCTTGGTCTAAAGCACTCTCAACCTTCGGATATCTAATCTTGAATTCATGCGCATGCTTTGCTCTCGATTAAAAATTCTATATGGTTGAAATTTATCTCATATTCCATTATTTTCCATTCCCCTGTAGATTAACTTTACTTAATAAAACACAAAGACCACTTCAAAGCTCCTCCCTAGATTAAAACAAGTGCATTTCACTCTTACAATCCTATCCTACATAATTTACATATTTACACGATATTAACACCGCATTTACAATATTGCATAATATTTCAAATCAGGGTACTCATCGTTATGTTTGGATGTCCATAGCCCGAACCTCGAAGAGGCCCCTGGTGGACGTTTCGGCCATCAAGGCGCTGTTGTAGATCACTGGTTCAAATCCTCTTGCGGTCATCCCGGGCACCTTCATAGTCCTGGGACCGTATCCACTGGAAAAAGGCTAATGTAAATGACGTTCAATTAGGTCCCGTCTTCTTTTGACACAATTTATGAAACTTCAATTACGGTGGATTCTACTTATAATTTCACAGACACAGTTTATGAAACTACATTTGTGGTGGATTATATTTATAATTTCACCGATAAGGTTTATGAATACGACATTGGGGTTCGATCCCACTATGTCCCAAATACAAGCTGACAGCTACGTCATCCACATCGAGCAATCACTCCCTCGGTGGTTGGTGGTGTGATATTTTGCATTTAAATGGACAGAAGTGTGTTATGACGAGTAGAAACACACAGCCGCCGAGTCAGAGGAATTAATTATACGCAGGTAATATCCCCGACTCGATGAAGAATCGAATCCGGGCCTCTCTGAAAGGAAGGCAGACTATATAGCCAAGGAGCTGGGCTGCAAATAACACTGACTAATACTATTTTTAAACTAACACTGTTGAGTTTAGTGACGATATTTCAAATACTGTTGTCAAGGCGAGTATCCATCGTACTCTGTTAGAAGTACGAAGACTTTTAAGTAAGACGTGTGGTGATGTCTCTTACACTTCCTCGCTGTCTCCATAGCGAAGAAGAGGCTCTATTTCAAGCTGACATCGGGCGGAGTTGTAGTGTCTTCTTTCCGGGAAATATTTATGCACAGGGATCCACCCATTTAGGTAATAAATTTGCACACAAAAGAGTCTAAAGACTAGACGGCAGTAACCTTCCTGCATTCCACTTCGCTGCTTTGTTTTGTAAAATTAATTCTCCACGACAGGAAGCTATAATAAAACATTCACCTGTTCGAAAACTATTATTCTGTCCCTTCGAGAACAACTGTATGTGCGTCATTCATACTCGAGAGTTATACCAGGTAAACCAGCTGCCCCTTATAATGCAGTTTAATGTTGCCCGCTCTTCAAATATTCCTGTAGTTATGCAAATACAGAAAAACAAAATAAATGCTAGATAAAGTCGCAGTCAAGGGACGTAACGAGGTATATAATTTCTGTGTACGCTCGCCCCGTTGTGCAGGGACAGCCTGTGTGCCTCTTACTTGGAGGCCCCGAGTTTGATTCCCGCTCAGATCAGGGATTTTACTAGGATCTGAAGGCTTCTTCGAGGCCCAATCAGCCTACGTGATTACAATTGAGGAGCCATCTGACGATGATATGGGGTTACAATTCTAGAAAGCAAAGAATAACGGTGGAGGTAATTCGTTGCGTTGACCGCGTGCCACCTCATAGTCTGCAGGCTTTAGGGCTGAGGAGTGGTCGCATGATAGATCAAAGGTCCCTTGGTACCAGTTGCACCAGGATATATTTTTAGTGGTAGTTGTATTTCTTTGTCTTTCGGCATGGAGAATTTTCCAGTTAATCTAATACAGAGTAAATGAAATGTTGCATTACAAGCAGTGAATAATAATGCACTATATATAAGCAATTACAAAAATTATTATTACAATAGCTATTTACTTTCTTTGATTAGAAAGTCTTCCCTCTCCTTCTTTCGCTCAAGAAGTCCTCTTGACGCCTCCTATCCGCGTACACTCGTATATAGGGTGCTCCATTGCCTCTTCACTTCCTCCGCAGATGCTGTACTTCATTTGATCTTTTTTAGCCCATTATCTGTTGGTTAGAGCTTCGTCCCAGCACTTGAATCTGACGACTTGCTCCCACTTGTGTCCTTTTCTGAGTAGTTACAGCACTAGTTCAGTTTTGTTCTGAAGTTTTTGTACATTTGCAGCAACTTACTGGGCTTTCTCGATGTTATTGAATCTGACTTGCTGCTGTACATCTACGTCTTGTCTCTAATTTCTGTGCTTTTGCCCTCAGAGCTAAGCAACATCCACAGGCTAGGACCATCTTTAACAACCCTTGTGGGTGGGGGACGCAGACGAAGAATACACCTACGGAATCCCCTGCATGACGTAAGAGGCGACTAAAAGGGGAGACCAAGCGATGATGAAATTAGAACCATGAGACCACTTGTGGTCAGTACCACTACGTGAGGAGCACCATGGATGGACGTTACCTAGTAGTAGTACTCTTATGTGAGGAACACCACGGGTCTGGACGTTGTCTATGGTTAGTACCATCGTGTGTATCACACCGAGGTGTAGGTGGGGTAGGGGGTGGGCACTCGACTGCGCGGACTAATGTCCATACGAGAAAAGGTGACGTACGCTGCGCTGGAATGTGTCGGTTTTCTTGTGTTGAGAATGGGTTTACGTTACCTATACGAAGATCACCGCGGGTGTACGTTGCCTCTGATTAGATTTTTTTTGCTAGGGGCTTTACGTCGCACCGACACAGATAGGTCTTATGGCGACGATGGGATAGGAAAGGCCTATGAGTTGGAAGGAAGCGACCGCGGCCTTAATTAAGGTACAGCCCCAGCATTTGCCTGGTGTGAAGATGGGAAACCACGGAAAACCATCTTCAGGGCTGCCGATAGTGGGATTCGAACCTACTATCTCCCGGATGCAAGCTCACAGCCGCGCGCCTCTACGCGCACGGCCAACTCGCCCGGTCCTCTGATTAGTACCACTATGTGAGGAACACCATGGGTCTCCGGTGCCTAAGAGTATTACCATTATGTGAGGTACGCCATAGGTCTGTGTTGCCTGTAATGGTACCATAATGTGAGATACGCCATTGTTTTTTCTAAATTTCCTATGATTAGTACCACCAGGTGAGCGGCACCAACAGTATACGTAGTCTTTGATTAGTTTGACTATGTGAGGAACACCACGGGAATATAGCGACCGTAATTAGTCCCAAAATGCAAGGAATCTCATTGGTCTGTGTTGCCTGCGAGTGGTTCCATTATGTGTGACACACCATGCGTCTGCTTTACTTGTGATTAGCACCACTATATGAGGAACACCACGATTCTGCTATACCAGTGATTATTACTGTTATGAGGAGCCAGGGACCTGGATTTCGGACCCCTTTTTATAACAGAGAAGGAGGCATTGTGAACTGGATCCCCTGACTGTTTTGGATTCATGGCGATTTTTCCGTCATTATTTGTTTCATATTTCAGTCGGTGGATACATTTTGAAGTTTTATTTATCGCTTCATTTCCTTGCACCTCTTACCATTAGGGGCCGATGACCTAGCTGTTAAGCCACTTTAAACAGCAAACATCATCATTAACCATCCTTTACAAGAAACGAAACCGCTTTACATCTAACAGCATAGACATGATCCTCGGGAAATACACTGTCAGAAGTCTTGTCTGGAATATGCTACTGTACGGAAGTGGGATTTGGACACTTGCAGAAACAGAAAAGAAGAGAGTGATGGCATTCGAGATGTGGTGTTATCGAAGTACGATCAAGATTTAGTGGATGCAATAAGTATCGAATGATGAGATACTGCGGGGAATATAAGAAGAATCACCGTGCCTTTGGAGAAACTCATCCAAACCCGAAGAACCATTTGGATAGGACGTCAGTCAAGACATGATGATCTCACTAAAACAATCAGGGAGGGATAAGTAGAGTGCAAGAACACCAGGAGTAATCCGAGATTGGAGTACATAATAGAAGACACCGACTTCCTGATACACGCAGTTTATGAGACAATTGGCAGAAGACAGTTTACTGGCTTACAATTATTGGCTACATGTGAACACTTCGGTCAAGTTGTCAAGGCGATTACTCTCACACCGCCCAGGCAATCAACTGTCTTCGGGAGTAGATTGAGGACAACCAACCGGGCCCAGCTGCAATCCCCATCATCCAGAGCTCATTATTGTCGCGACAATTGGCGCCGTGTGAAAGAGACAAGCCAGTAGCTGTGTATTTATTTTGTGCCAGTTGGTTTGTGTCAACCGAGAGGTTTAGCCGCCTGCGTGGTGTTGATCATTTAACTACTTTAATTTTAAAATTATTTGTAAAAGCTGTTCGCGTAATTTTGGCTCCAACGTAGGGTGACGTTTAGGGAACGTTGATGTTTGTGGGACAAGCACGAGGACCTCTACAAAGACAAACTCGTCATGCGGCGCTTTCTGAGATTACCGACAAAATTAACATTCAAGGATTCGGTGTGAATTTGTTAAAAATTTTGCATGACTCACCAATGAATTCGCGGCACATATACTTACAAAATAAATTTAATTTTCATCACGGGATACTACAGACGCTGCGCACTGAGCCATTTCTCATCTACTGTCATGGCAATAGCTTCCTCTTGTGCACGGGTTCTCGTTCAACTGGACCGGGCGAGTTGGCCGTGCGTGTAGAGGCGCGCGGCTGTGAGCTTGCATCCGGGAGATAGTAGGTTCGAATCCCACTATCGGCAACCCTGAAAATGGTTTTCCGTGGTTTCCCATTTTCACACCAGGCAAATGCTGGGGCTGTACCTTAATTAAGGCCACGGCCGCTTCCTTCCAATTCCTAGGCCTTCCCTATCCCATCGTCGCCATAAGACCTATCTGTGTCGGTGCGACGTAAAGCCCCTAGCAAAAAAAAAAAAAAAATCGTTCAACTGGACTGGTCAACTGTTGCCAACAATTGACTCATCAGCTGGCATCGTATAAATTAGGCATTATAGCGTTCCCAAAAGGAAGTCTGAAAGCAAAGAGATGCAACGAGCTTTGGTCAACTAACCTGCGGGTTGTTGACAAAAGAAGAAAATTCCCATGAAGTCGATAATCGACATACTGGTTGGCTGTGGTTTGCCGAGCGTGGTGAAAGTACGTCAGGCAGTGTAGAGGTTTCTTACAACCTACAGCGAACTTAAGTGTCATATTGGCATGTTCCGGTTTAACATGGCAAGAATTGGCCTGTGTTTGAAAACAAAAGTTCCATCTACAAGAAAAAATTCGGGATTGAGGGATGCACTTAGAAACAACTTGCCGTACCACGAAACATTTCGATGGATGAGCTAGAAAGGAGAAAGATTTGGTAGACTGTACTGGGTATAACCGTTAGAGCGTTTTAAGAGGATCAGTATAGCACTTTCAAAACACTTTTATCTCTGATTTTGCCATATATACAAAACGTTTTACATGAAAAAATGGCTCATATGCCGAGTACAACTGCAATTATAAAAAAAAGCTATCAGCGCAATTAAACATACATACAAATGATTAAAAATGGTGACTGTTAAGTTGTCGGGGCTCACTGTTCCATGATAAGTGACGTATTTACTAACCTTTGTTATATTACTTGGAGTTCACGTCTGACGGTATCACCTATAATAATTATCTCTTTCATAACTCTCTTATTAATTTTAATCATGTGATAAATGATCATAAATTTGTATTTTTTCATGGAAATAATTTTTTATGGGCAAATGGGTCCTGTGCCTGAGGAAATGAACTGGGGAGGAAGGTTGATGTCGCCCATACGACACAAATGCCCTGTATGCTGATAGTCAATGGTAATTTTAGGTCAGTTTTGTAGACACTATCACTAAGAATTTGACAGAAAAACATCATTGCAATACAGAGTATAATTTAGGTATTACAAGGAAAATAGATTTGAAAAATACAGTTTTGAGAAAATTATCTCGACCTTTGTAGAGAGAAAACATCCTTCTAGAAGCTTTTTAAATGAGAACTCCTAAACTAGTTGAGATATTTAAAAACATCTTCCATCAAAATGCACTAGAAGAGGGGGGTTCTAATTTTACAAATATTTCGAAAAATGGAATTTTTGAACTTGTACTGTCCATCCAGATTGCACTAGATGGGTTGCGAAGGCCGAGGCTGCATCTGAAGGAGTATGCGAAACAGTCGTTTAACCTCTTCATACCTGCGACGCTCTTGCTCAAACAGTTCATCAGCAGTAGAGGTGTTTTGGCGCCAAAGCGATGGATCCTTGTTAAGTACGTCCAAGTTTGAAGGTTTTTGTTTGTGGCCTTTATGGCTTGTTTAAGTTAGTCTTTTCAACGGGTTCTTGTGCCTGAGGAAATGAACTGGTGAGGAAGGCTGGTGTAACCCACACGACACACATGCCCAGTTCACTGATAGAGCCAATAGTAGAGTCGTCTACACTGTTCTTGCACACTTTCTCAAGGACCGCAAGATTGGGGACATGGTTCTCCCATTTGATATTTAATATTGAACCATGTTTCTGCTGATAAAATAGTTCAAGGTCCTTTCACATCCACAGAGCACCGACGAAATGGTGGCTGCTTTATACAACATGAGTTTGGTATGAACTGTCTGGTTTATATTCCTAAAGATCCACTTGGACAGCCGACCAAATGCTAAAAGAGCAGCACGGAGTCTCTTTTCAACACTCTCTTCTGAGGTGCATCGTTCAGACAAGATTCTCCCAAGATGTGAGAAGTGATCTCTCAGTTCCAGAATGACATCTGAGACGTTGAACTCCGCAAGGATAGTCCCTGGGGCAGGCTCGGCAATGGTCTTGGCTTTGTGTGCATCGTTGCTGAGGCACTGCAAACTATTGATTGACATCTGCAGGTCTTCAGCGAGAAGAACAGCGCATGCAGTATCATCAGCTTAATGCAGTTCAGTTATTCTGGTCACATGAGTTAAGTTGAAGATAGTCCCATCAAGACGATACCTCAGATCAATGCCAGAGGTGTCGGTAGATGATGAATCACAAAGCATAGCAGCCACGTAAAGAGCAAAGAGTGGTAGGGCAAGTACGCACTCTTTTCTGATGAAGAACCTGACCAGACATATCATCATGGAATGCTCGAACCAGGCTAAGAATGCGTTCATGGCAACCAAAGCGTCTCAACACTGCCCACATAACAAGTCTCGGGACAGAGTCAAAGACCATTTTCAGATCATAAAAACACTATGTAGAGAGGTTGCTAATATTCTCTCTGCAGATGTACTTTTGATTTTATTCAGTCTTTCACAGAGTCTTGTTTTCTCTTACGTACGGTTTTTATACTCTTTTACCCGGTCATTAGTGATATATTTGGACGAATTTTTAAAACTCATCATTTTTGAGACACAAAACCTTCAACATTTACGTTTCCTTCTTTTTCTCTTCGTGGCTTATCCGATCCGGATATTGGCGATCACCAGGTTCATAGACATACTTTTTCTCTTTTTACAACTTGCTTTACGTCGCATCGACACAGATAGTTCTTATGGTGACGATGGGATAGGAAAAGGCTAGTAGTGGGAAGGAATTGGCCGTGGCCTTAATTAAGGTACTGTCCCACCATTTGCCGTGTGTGAAAATGGGAAAGCACAGAAAACCATCTTCAGGGCTGCCGACAATGGGGCTTCAACCCACTATCTTTCGGATGCAAGCTCACAACTGCTCACCCCTAACCGCACGGCCAACTCGCCCGGTGTTTTTCACAGATATTCGGCGCAGCTTGGTAGATGGCGTTCAAACCATTGACGGAGGTTTTTCAGCCAGGAGATCTAACGGCGTCCGGGAACGTTTTTCGCAAAATAACTTGGCTTGCTTGATGAACTACAGTATTCGATATATCTCCTCGGTGCGAATGACCTGTCCGAAATATCTAACTTCCTTTCCTTCACCATTTTCATCAGGTTTTTATTTACCGTGGCCTCTCCTCTGCCGGTCTACGACGTTGGTCACATGGTCCATCTAAGATATTCTGAGCAGCCGGCTATAGATCCACATTTCGAACGCGTCTATTTTCCTCTCAGTTGGCTTGTGTCAGTGTCCACGCCTCCACTCAGTGCAACAGAACAGGGTAGACATAACACTGGATGATGCACATTTTGGTCGATAGGCTCAGATCTTTGGAACCCACCAAAGGTCTTATTAAGGTTCATCGGGCTTTGATTACCGCATCAGCGTCCCACTGTGCTTGAGGCTGCTTTCTAGGTAGACAAATTCGTCAGCTCTCTCAATTTCTTCGAGCATTCGTGGCTCAGGCGGAAGCGCGCCCGCCTCCCACCGCTGGGTTCCATAGTTCAAATCCCGGTCACTCCATGTGAGATTTGTGCTGGACAAAGTGGAGGCGGGACAGGTTTTCCTCCGGGTACTCCGGTTTTCCCTGTCATAATTCATTCCAGCAACACGTTCCAATATCATTTCATTTCATCTGTCAGTCATTAATCTTTGCCCCAGAGGAGTGCGACCGGCTTCGGCAGCCGGCAAAATTCCTATCTCGCCGCTAGATGGGGCTTCATTCATTCCATTCCTGACCCGGTCGAATAACTGGAAACAGGCTGTGGAATTTCATTTTCATTTTTCTCAATTTCTTCGATTCCTGAAATTAGTGAACCTGATCTTTCTGGGCGGCTTTCTTTCTTTACACTAATTTTCTTTTTTTTTTGCGTTTTCTGATTTTAATGATCTCGATCACACATCAGTAATACAAATATTTCTTTTGCGATTGTTTTAACATCGCACAAACTCACTTAGGTATTTCAACGAAGTTAGCTGTTTGTAAAGATCGTTGTGTTCATTGTATGCATAATAAAATACTACAACACTGTATTCTACGTGCATTACTTTCAATTCCTGCCCTGCCATTAACTCTTGTACCCCAACTCTATTTGATTCTAACACTGAGACGTTTATTCATAATCATTACATTAATCCATTCTCCACCGTAGAAGGACCACCTAGAGGATGACAATATCTCACTGGTGAAGGAGATTTTATACACATACTAGCAAATGTACCCGTGCTTCGCTACGGTATTCTAAAATGTATACGGATATCGAAGTAAATTGCTGTACATGAAGTGAATAAAACTTCTTCTTTAATTGCATGTCTCTTGGCGTTATCCTAGAAAATGCATAGGGAGGTCCGCAGACGTTGTTTCCAATGTAAAGTGCGAGTTGCAGAGTTGTGATGATAACGACAGTCCCACTTGTCTGCCGCAATTTACTATGCGTAACGTCAGTCACATTTTGATGGGAAAATTTGTATATATCGGGGGCAACTACACCTAATGATAAAGAGAATCAGGTAAAAGAGTTTAAAAAAATGCACGCTAACTTGCCTTCTGCCAGTCAAATCAAGAAGGGAATTATACATTACAATGGTACAGAGGCGTTGGAGAACTACCCCATTCCTATTGCTAATTAAAGTCGATGTGGGGAGTACTGATTACAACAGCAGACGCCCTCCTGCTGAAAGTGACTATTGATTTGTAAAGTATTAATTACAATGTAAGACACACCACTTTCTAGATCGCTACAAATCGACTTAATAAATGTAGATCAACATACGGAAGTATATGCATGTTCACCTTCATTTACAGAATAACTGCTGCTAAACGGTGCATTCATATTGAAAAACGGATTGTATAAAAAGACGACTCTGGCCTCATTTAGCTATCTAAATGGCTGGCCCTATGATATTTCCTCGTATCTCATCTATTTAAAGGCAAGATTATTTTAGAACCGTTGAATAGGGTGCAATTTGTGTAAGGTTTACACACAGTAAATTACTTTTCAGATACGTATGCGACAACTTCAAACATAGAATTTGGCTGGGTGGGCCAATATTCGTGTAGAATTTGATGATCCCATCTTTCCTATAAGTGAATCAAACCATCAATTATACGTGTACAAAGTACAAAATTTAGGTAAATCCAGAAATAGAGCCAAATTTAACATAAGGGATAGAGATACGACAAAAAGTCATAGAACCAAAGTTTTATATCACTCCAAATTGAACGGAGATTGTGCCATCCGTTTTGTGATACGACTTACCGTTTAGCCACCAAATACCTCGAAATGAAGGTCTGCACCGTCCTTAAAATTGCCTCTATATTTCGATATGTTTTGGGGGTAAAAAAAAAAATTTTAAACATCACGTACATTTTCCATCGGTTACAGGCAAAAAGCTATAATTTTGCCAAATTTCTAACTCGACTGGGAGATTTTGCTGCCATCTTGATACGGGGGAAGGGGTTAAAGAAAAGGACTTTCAGGAATCTTTTAAGCCCAGGAAACCTATAGGTTATCGTTCAGGATAAATATCACCGACTGTGTTCTTATGCAGATTTGAAACTCCCAACGTGTCCCACTCACAAAAGTTTGAGAATTTTGGATTTTTCTAGGGATCCTGAAGTCATCAGGTTGTCTGGTACCAACTTTTAAGTTCCTAGGATGCCTAGAATTGTCTCATTAATTCACGTCTGTTTTCGTTTTTATGCCTTAATTTATATATGTATAGTACAGTATATATAGATCGCGCCAAACTGACTTCTATTTAGTAATATGGATTATATATTTCACCCGCTACCGAAGTGGTTCTAGGGGTGTCTTACTCCCACAGTATGTTTTCCAGGTAGTATGTCATACTTGAATGTCATACTGGAACATACACACGTCTATTACCTTGGGCATTTTTGACAATTTATTTTTTCACCCTTTCTCACCCTCCGGGGTCTCACAATTCATCTCAGCGAACCCGACAACTATGTATTCAACATTATTTTCTTTTATTTTTATATATCACTCTCCCATTGCCACCTACTACGAAGGAGGCTGAACTTTAAAAAATTCCAGAGTGCCATTATTCATCTCAGCGACCCCGAAAAGTATGAATTCGACACTACTCTCGATGATTTTTATATCTCAGACCCTTCGCCCCGCCCCCTAAGGGTTCCTGGGGTGTGCTACACCCACGTGGTTTGTTTCCAATACTAAAATTTCGAAGTGTTACAATTCACCTCGGCGATATCGAAAACTTTGTATTCGACACTATTTTGGAATAATTTTATATATCACTCCCCCCCCTCGCCCCGATCCCAAAGGAGGATAAACTGGGACTTGTAAAATAACCGGAGTCCCACTATTCATCTCAGCGACCCCGACAACTATGGATTCGACACTATTATCGATTATTTTTATCATTCTCCCATCTCCCCCACCACGATGGGGGCTGAAATTGGACTTTAAAAATTTCCGGAGTGTCACTATTCATCTCAGCGACCCCAAAAAGTATGGACTCGACACTACATTCGATGATTTGTACATCTCAGCCCCTCGTCCCCCGCCCCTAAGGTTTCCTGGGCTGTCTTACTCCCATGTAGTTTCTCTCCTGATACTAAAAATCCGGAGTGTATAATTCATCTCAGCGACCCCGAAGACTACGTGTTCGACAGTATTTTCTATTATTTCTATATATCACCCCCCCCCCCAACGAAGAGGGCCGAACTTGGACATTAAAAACTACCGGATTGTTGCTATTCATTTCAGCGAGCCCGAAAATAATTGTTTCGACACTACTTTCGAAGATATATATATATATCACACCCCCTCGCCCACCCCCGCCCCTAAGCATTCCTGAGGTGTCCTAACCTCACGTGGTTTGTCTCCTGATACTAAAAATCCGGACTGTACAATTCACCTCGGCGACCCCGAAAACTATGTATTCGACACTATTTTCTATTATTTTTGTACATTACTCCCCGCTCGCCCCCACCCGAAAGGGGACTGAACTTGGACTTAAAAAAAGTCCAGAGTGTCACTATTCATCCCAGCGACCCCGAAAAGTATGGATTCGATACTATTTTCGTTCATTTGTATATCTGACCCCCTTGTCCGCCCAGCCCCTAAGGTTTCCTGGGCTGTCTTATCCCCACGTGGTTTGTCTCCTGATACTAAAAATCTTGAGTGTACAATTCACCTCGACGACCCCGAAAACTATGTATTCGACATTATTTTCGTTTAATTTTATATATCAATTCCTCCTCGCCCCCCACCCAAATGGGAGCAGAAATTTGACTTTTAAAATGTCGGGAGTGTCACTATTCACGTAAGCGACCCCAAAAACTATGGATTCGACACTATTTTCGATTATTTTTTTACCTGACCCCTCACCCCCACCCCTAAGGCGGCTAGTGGTGGCTTACCCCCACAGTGCTCGTCTCGAGATAGTGAACCCATAATTCTACGGTGAGAAAATTTTTTATTTTTCCCAAATATTTATTTGGTATTCAGAAACTACTGTATGTTTGAGGGCAGCCATTTTTGCGCTCCCAAGAGCCCGATGTTGCGTGGGAAGGTTCCCGCAAGGCGAGCTCGTGGATTGCCGGGACACCTCGGTGGAACTCGAGTGCCCGACAATTTTCTAAATTAATGAATTCTGCACAACGAGGGATTTTGACAAGATAGTAAAGGAAGAAATATATAAGCAAAATTATTCATACACCCTCTGTGAAGGTAGTGACACCAGGGACAATTTAGATGCAGTTAAGCCCAAGTGTGTGTTGGCGTGAGAACAGCGAGCTAGTAACACGTGCCAAGGTCGTGGGCAGAAGAAAAACGCGCGAAACGCACGGGCAGAAACAATTTATTTCTCATGTTGTGAGTGTAGAAAATTTATAAAATTAACACCTAACATAAGTGCAAGTCTGTCCGGAGTTCTGGGACAAGTCTTATCAAAATCGGTTTATTGGAAGCAAATTTGGCAGATTACACCACCGAGACTCATAGAGGGGATAGCGTCCTTCCGGAAATTATAAAAGAAACCCCCCACCGTAGATTTTGCAGTGTCGATCTGGAACTTGAAGCCGCGGGAGCTCGTGCCCGTCGTCATTAGAATTTCGCGCCAGATTGACCGACAATAATCAAATACATGTTCGTGGCTAAAGTCCATATATTTAGTAAGAAGAAAAGTGAATTGGAGAAGCTGTGAACGTTTGCAGACGAACTGGGAAGGTGTAGGCTGGTTGAAAAATACACAGCAGATTTTATTTTTATCATTTCCTGTACTCTTGTAAGTGAAGAAGGTCTGGGGGAAGCGATTCAAAATAGTTCGACTCCCTTATCGGCCGAACACCTGTTCTTGTTGAAACAACGGGGAGAGAAACCACTCTGGGAGACGCATCAGACAGTTATAGCCGACTGCAGAACGAGGGAAGTTCGTGGTGCAAGTTACAAAGAAAGTGCATTATTTATGGTAATTTTAATCTCGTGTGTGTGTGAAGGGTAGTGTTTGGATGAGTGAGTTTTTAAATATGAAAATGTTATCTGTGAAAATGAGGGGCTAAGTGCGAGGTTGCTGGAGATGATGTAATCAGAATGCTGAGAATGTCACCAATGTGCAGGTCTGTCTATTTTACATTATGTTGTAGTTAGTTAGTTAGTTACTGTCTGTCCTAACCAAATTTTCCAGATGATTGTCGGGTGATATGCGTAATTATCAGGCGAAAGGCGTTGTAAATTTTGGTCAGCGTGTGAAAATTTTCAGTGTGTAAAATTCATGTCAAGAACGGTAAAATGCGACGCTTAAAATTTGGTGTTGAGATGAGATATCATTCAAAGTGCGGATTTGTGAACGTTATAAGTGTAAATTTGTCGTGGCGAATATTGTAATTTCAGGTGTCAGTTGCATTCAGAAATGCTGGTCGAGAATAATAATAATAATAATAATAATAATAATAATAATAATAATAATAATAATAATAATAATAATAATAATAATAATGTCTACCGCGGGATAAGGAAATTCTTCTATGTCAAATTGCATTTAACCAGTTATTTTTACAAGGATCGTAGGCATATTTAGATAATGTCAAGAAAATTTGTTAGAGTCACAGTCGTTAATGGGAAGAAAATTTTGAGACATCGTGTATACTTGAATTGCGAAAGGTCGATGTGTGCTCTTGGATTTTTGAGGTTCGAAAATCGTAATTATAGTAAAGTCAGAGATGTGCTTAATAATGGTTGTCGTTTTCACCAGGGGATCGATGTATGAAAAAGGGTCTCGAAGGAAAAGGGATTGAAAGCGATGGATTTATATGTACGTGGAGATGAGAGAGAAGTGTTACCGCTGAAATAAAGCGATGAGAAAGAGTGTTGAGACATTTTTGTAGAGGAAGTATTTAGGAACAGGCTGTGTGAAACAGGCTGTATTGTTTTCCGCAATCAATCCGAACTTGAGACGACTATGATGTGAAGCATTGTAAATTGATAGAACGATTCCAAGTGAAAACGACTCTAGTAAAATGTAAAGGTCTGGGTAGTAAACATCCAGTGATTTTTGTTAAGATAAGGTACGGCCTCACGGATTGAAGAGCAATTCTGACACACGGTTGGGTTATATTTAATTTGTTCATTGGAGAGGTCATGGATAAGATGGTTGGAATTGATGATAGGCGATCTGCGAATTTCGAATGTGATGGTGATGATTATTATTTTGAAGGCATCCACTAAAAGGGAAACGTGTGTTGGGAATTTTCATTGGCAGCCCTGACACTTCAGTGCACAGGCTGAGATTGTGTTCGAGGTGGAGAATCGTTCGTCACGTCTATTTATTTTTGAGTTCACATATTATGATGAGGTAGGCACTTACCGTGTTTCGACTTGTATTCTTTTTGATAAGAGACGTAGTTCCGTCGTGCGTATTTTTTTGTCTGACCAGATTCAGTGTTACTGTTGGAGGTTTGTTGGAAATTGCGGTTCGCCTGATATGTTAAGGGAGACGTGGTGCGACCCACTTTGACGCCCAACGATAGATTTTGGACGTCACGTGTTTATTCTTGGAGTCATTGGTGATGAGACGTCCTAGGTCACGCCCGACGATAGGATTTGGAAGGCATCATGTATATACTGATTAGGTTTAGGGTGTACAGATTTCAAGTGAGCCCGACGATAGGTCTGGGATGGTAGCTGTACACACTCAAGTCTCGGTTTAGATGTTCTCTTTTGTTTGTTCTTTTGTGGAAGTGGCCTGGGGGAAGGTAGCAGTTACAGTACGATATGATTTATTGTAGAGGGTCTATGCGAAGCTCTCATTGAGATAACGGGACTGTTGTTGATAAATGAGGGCTGTCCAAGTATGGGACACCGACCCGATCTAGATTAAATATTTTTACTGTGTTTCTTCGTGCGTGTTAAGCTGTATGACTTTGAGATGTTAATTTATTTTTACGAACTTCATTGTTTCTCGTTTTAACGTCCGTTTTCGTTTGATGGTGTGCATATTGACACTCAGTGTTTTAGAATGAGACTTGAGTTGCGAATGCGGTTTCGATTCGTCAGCCAGTATTTTATTTTATTTTCACCTTGTCATATTTTCATTCTTATTCATAGTAAGTAAGTAAGTAATCACTTTACCAGTAGTGTGTTGGGACAGACAGTAAATAGAGAGATCTGTACTGGTAGCATTGTTGTCAAGGGAAAGAATTCCTTAAATTTGTAGTAAATTTTAGCGTGGACTGGTAATTTTATTAAGTATAACAAACCCATTTCTAACCTGAAAATCGGTTCAATAATAATATTTTCAAGTGACTTTTCACTTTTTGATTAACTTCAGTGTTTGGCATTTCTTCTAAATGCATGATTAGTAAGTGTTTCCTGCATTTCGCAGTTTTGTTCCTTTAGAACGACTTAACGTAAGATCCTCCCGGATCATGTGGTTGTTGGTTCCTTCCGAACAGTTGTTTGGGGTGATGCACAGTTAGCATCGGGATTAACTTATCACTTAAGGGTGTCATGAATGACAAATACATGGTGGAATTTTATGTCAATTGTGAATGATGCCATTAACTTGTAGTGAACACCATGCTTTCCCATAATATTTCGCAACCTATCCAAAGCAACTGATAGTCAGTTTGGTTCGATTAAGGGTCCATTCGGCGGATGTTCCGTATCCGTGAAGGGTATTTGACTGGTGGATAACCTTAATTAAGAGAAAATCAGGCGTTCTACTTGTTGAAAGTCAGATTTTCCACGGATCGTGTGGATTAACTCTCAGTTCTCGTTTGGAAAATAGGCGCCCGGTTTTCAGGTCTTCCCTTTTTCAGTTTTTCAGTTTCGCTGTCCACTAACATATTAGCTTCTCCGAAGCAACTCTTCGACATTGGAAGAAACGAAGTGACGATATGTAATGTGACTGTGTTTGGAACTTTTCAAAAATCAATAATTAAATTTTTTTATATTTTTTGTGGCAAGAATGCATATTAAATTAACGATGTTATCGTGCTCTTTCAGTTTAATAAAAGTTAGTAAGCACATTTTTGCTCCTCATTTCAAGTAGTTAGGCTTTCTTCTGAACCCCATCGTTTGGTTAAGATCGTGACCGAATTTATTCCCGCAACGACCCAAGATTCAAGAGTTCTAAATTGTTCTACTATAGCAGCCGTGGCCGACCAACGATGGAATGGTAAGTTCAAGGGTTCAGTAGAAGTGGCGCCATCAACTTTGGGGCCTTAATGTCACGATAACGATGAGGAGCCCAAAGTCACGATAACGATATGATGTCACGATAACGATAATAAAATTATATATTGAAAATAAATGTTAGAAAAATCTAAAATAATGTTGAGGCCTAAGCCACATTATAAATAATACAAGCGGGTGAAAATTATGGCTGAGCCACAGTAAAACGAATTATGCCCAATGAGAGTGCTAGATATTAACACGTTTAATGAGGAGCGTAACTACTTGGTAGATAATAATAATAATAATAACAGTCACAATGCATTTTAGGAAACCATTACTTAAAGCTTTATTGAAGCTTATGTCATGTTGCCAATATAAATTTTGGAAGTGGTAACGCTGAATTACATTCAAAGTTTATGCGTTAACATGTTCTTTATTTACTTAATTTACGGAAGCGAAACTATTTGGGATATTTATCCAGAGTAACTTATTAACTTTAGAATTTTCTTTTTTATTAAACGAGTTTGTGATACCAGCCATGTAAACAAAATTTTATGAGACAACTGTTGGAATGTTGTCAGTTTCGGTATTAAATTATAACAGCGTTTGTATGTGAAAACGCAGTAGATAGTGAATTCTTTCCTTAGTAGTTTGGAGTATTCTGGTTGCATCGACAGCCAGCGTACTCATTATTGTAGTCTTTGTGGTATTGTGAGATGGAAGGTCAGGTGATGATGGATCTGCTAATGCAGAGGATGGAAGAAATGAATAGTAAGATGATGGAGGACATGAAAGTTCATAATGAGATGTTAAATATTAAGACCAATGAGAAGTTGGATAGTAAGATAGATAGTTTGGATAATAAGATGGAAGGTTTAAGGGAGGACACGAAAGTCCAAAGTGATAGTTTGAATAGTTTGAGGGAGGACACGAAGGTCCAGAGTGAGAATTTGAGAGAGGACATGAAGGCTCATAATGAAAGTTTGGATGGTAAAATTGAGGAGTTACAGAGTAGTATCGAGGATACCCAGGCTAGGTGTAAAGAGTCTAGTGATGAGTTGAAGGCTGGATTGAAGAACGTAGTTCAGGAGACACACACTATGTGTACCGAACTTAAAGAGGAAGTTAGGGGCGAGATAGGTAAACTCAACCAGCGTTTTGATGATAGCCGAGTGGAAATTAGGGATGAAATTGACAAACAATTTGCGGAAGTGCAGGTCAGTTTAAAGAACGATTTCGACAAACAGTTTTCCAAAATCCATGACAGTTTAAAAACCGATATGGACAAGCGTTTTGACGAAAGCCACGACATGTACAGTCGGTTATGTGATAGTCAGGATGAGATGAGAAAGGAACTTGACAAGCATTTACTGGAAAGCCAAGCGGCGCATAAGCAGCTGATCGACAGCCAGGTTGAATTTAAGGACGACATTACACAACAGGTCGTAGAGATGCGGATCTCCAGTGATAAGGAAAAGGGGAAAACGCTAACCATAATAGAGGAACAACGTCAAGTATTATCTGCGGACATTCAGTCACTGAACAATAAGGTAGATAAAATTAGTGTGGAATTGGAGAGTCAGGTATTGTCAAAAACTGAAACCATGGAGAAGAAACTGTTGCAAGTTAATGAGGAAGCAATTAGTAAACTCCAAGCGGCTAATGAGGACTCTGAAGTTTTAATTAAAGAAATTCAAGAGGAGTTAGTTGAAATGAAAAATGAACATACCCGGGAATTCAACGATAGGCAAATTAGTATAGAACAGGACTTAAGGGAAATCACGTCAGCCCAGGAAGAGACAGACAAGAAAGTTGGGTTCATTAAGAGCGAAGTGAGCAGTTGGATTAGCAGCGTGGTAGATATGCAGTCCAAGGTGGACAAAGTATTAAGTCAAACCTCGACAGCTGGTAACTCTGACCTCAGTGGTCAATTGCCAAATATCAATCATGTGAATACTAACGGTCAGAGCTCGAATTTAGATACCAGTCGATCTCAAAGCTCAGGGGTCACCAACGTTATTAACATGATCAAGTTACATGAGGACCAGCCCAAGAAATTTAATGGAGGTCCACATACCACGCCGAAGGGGTTTCTTAAGGATCTCAGGGAGTACATCCGGGACGCCAAGATTCCTGAGGAACGTCAGTTGAGGGTAGCTGAAAGATATTTAGAGGGGGCACCACTTTTATGGTTTAAAGGCTTCCGATACCACTTTGATACCTTTGATGAGTTCCAGAGGGCGTTTCTTAATAAATTTTGGAGTACGGAAATTCAGCAGAGTCTTAGATTAGAGCTATACTCACGTCGGTATAATGCAATAGGCCCTACAAAGTTCAGTGAATACTTTATTGCACAAATGGTAAAGTTCAGAGAACTTGAGGCGCCGCCCTCGGAGCAAGAGTTGGTGCAGGCCATCCAAAAGCAGCTACCTCCCGAGGTACAAAGGATGCTCATTGCATCAAAGGTAGAGACCCCCATGCAGGCAGAAATGATCCTTAGGCAATTGGATCATACCCATAATCAAATAGCACCCAGAGGGGGACGATCACACGAGCAACATGTAAACACTGTTAGCCAGGTTCCAGAGGGAAGTCCAGAGGCACCTGAGCAGGGGAAACCACAGCCGACTGAGCGGAGGCGTGAGTTTCGCAATAACTGGGAACCCTCGCATCCACGAAATGAGGATTGGAAAAGGCGTAGGGGCAATTGGAATTATCCACAAAGGAGGAACCCTTACTGGAGGCGATACGATGGGGACAGAGAAAACCAGAGGAATTTCAGGAATGGACTTAATAACCGCAGGGACTGGGGAAATAATCGAACCCAGAACTTCCGCCGTGATGAGGATGAACGGTACCGTGAACGTGTTCAGTACACCGACGGGTTAAGGAAGGACCACGAAAGGAAGAAATGGCAGGGGGCTATACAGCGCCAGGACGTCAACACCGATTGTTTCGGGGCTGAAGGTTTGGAGTTCCAGAAGGCACATAGGCAAGACCAACGAAACTCCGGTCTGAACCCGTTTGCGCCGAATTTCGAGCAAGAGTCAATGTCGACGCTTGATAGAAGAAAACCAACTTCAAATTCCCAGTAGGAAGAGGTTCAGAGTCTTTCATCCCAGATTCTGAAGGAGAGACGACCAAATGACGCACATAACATCGATAACAGCCAGAAACAGACTCCTAGCAACTCCCAATAAAATGATGATGGCAACCCAATAAAATTTACAGATTTATCATAGAGCCGAAGAAAGAATTCCACTACAGGATGACGCAGCCTTACCAGCTGGGGAAATGGTCACCGAAGAAGAAGAAGAAGAGGTACAACCAGTAAATATGATCGTCACGTCGAGAGGAAGACAGGTCGAGGCACCACTCCAAGGACAGGCAAGCAGCGGGAGTAAAGAAGAGAAAGACGCTGAATGTTTACGATGTTCATTCTTAAGAGAAGACTTTGTTGATGACATCTGTAACGCGATCCTATTGTTGGAAGAAGAAAACAGGGAAATACGTGAAAGTAACAGAGCCCTACGTCAAGAGTGAGATCGGCTGGGAAAGTTTACGTAGAATCATGGTTCATCTGTATCAAAATTCCCATGTACACTTTAGAATTTTGAAGGAATATATCTGTTTAAATATTTCCCCTTTCTGGGTAAACATTTCGTTGTTGTAGGTGGATTATGAACCCATAATTCTACGGTGAGAAAATTTTTTATTTTTCCCAAATATTTATTTGGTATTCAGAAACTACTGTATGTTTGAGGGCAGCCATTTTTGCGCTCCCAAGAGCCCGATGTTGCGTGGGAAGGTTCCCGCAAGGCGAGCTCGTGGATTGCCGGGACACCTCGGTGGAACTCGAGTGCCCGACAATTTTCTAAATTAATGAATTCTGCACAACGAGGGATTTTGACAAGATAGTAAAGGAAGAAATATATAAGCAAAATTATTCATACACCCTCTGTGAAGGTAGTGACACCAGGGACAATTTAGATGCAGTTAAGCCCAAGTGTGTGTTGGCGTGAGAACAGCGAGCTAGTAACACGTGCCAAGGTCGTGGGCAGAAGAAAAACGCGCGAAACGCACGGGCAGAAACAATTTATTTCTCATGTTGTGAGTGTAGAAAATTTATAAAATTAACACCTAACATAAGTGCAAGTCTGTCCGGAGTTCTGGGACAAGTCTTATCAAAATCGGTTTATTGGAAGCAAATTTGGCAGATTACACCACCGAGACTCATAGAGGGGATAGCGTCCTTCCGGAAATTATAAAAGAAACCCCCCACCGTAGATTTTGCAGTGTCGATCTGGAACTTGAAGCCGCGGGAGCTCGTGCCCGTCGTCATTAGAATTTCGCGCCAGATTGACCGACAATAATCAAATACATGTTCGTGGCTAAAGTCCATATATTTAGTAAGAAGAAAAGTGAATTGGAGAAGCTGTGAACGTTTGCAGACGAACTGGGAAGGTGTAGGCTGGTTGAAAAATACACAGCAGATTTTATTTTTATCATTTCCTGTACTCTTGTAAGTGAAGAAGGTCTGGGGGAAGCGATTCAAAATAGTTCGACTCCCTTATCGGCCGAACACCTGTTCTTGTTGAAACAACGGGGAGAGAAACCACTCTGGGAGACGCATCAGACAGTTATAGCCGACTGCAGAACGAGGGAAGTTCGTGGTGCAAGTTACAAAGAAAGTGCATTATTTATGGTAATTTTAATCTCGTGTGTGTGTGAAGGGTAGTGTTTGGATGAGTGAGTTTTTAAATATGAAAATGTTATCTGTGAAAATGAGGGGCTAAGTGCGAGGTTGCTGGAGATGATGTAATCAGAATGCTGAGAATGTCACCAATGTGCAGGTCTGTCTATTTTACATTATGTTGTAGTTAGTTAGTTAGTTACTGTCTGTCCTAACCAAATTTTCCAGATGATTGTCGGGTGATATGCGTAATTATCAGGCGAAAGGCGTTGTAAATTTTGGTCAGCGTGTGAAAATTTTCAGTGTGTAAAATTCATGTCAAGAACGGTAAAATGCGACGCTTAAAATTTGGTGTTGAGATGAGATATCATTCAAAGTGCGGATTTGTGAACGTTATAAGTGTAAATTTGTCGTGGCGAATATTGTAATTTCAGGTGTCAGTTGCATTCAGAAATGCTGGTCGAGAATAATAATAATAATAATAATAATAATAATAATAATAATAATAATAATAATAATAATAATAATAATAATAATGTCTACCGCGGGATAAGGAAATTCTTCTATGTCAAATTGCATTTAACCAGTTATTTTTACAAGGATCGTAGGCATATTTAGATAATGTCAAGAAAATTTGTTAGAGTCACAGTCGTTAATGGGAAGAAAATTTTGAGACATCGTGTATACTTGAATTGCGAAAGGTCGATGTGTGCTCTTGGATTTTTGAGGTTCGAAAGTCGTAATTATAGTAAAGTCAGAGATGTGCTTAATAATGGTTGTCGTTTTCACCAGGGGATCGATGTATGAAAAAGGGTCTCGAAGGAAAAGGGATTGAAAGCGATGGATTTATATGTACGTGGAGATGAGAGAGAAGTGTTACCGCTGAAATAAAGCGATGAGAAAGAGTGTTGAGACATTTTTGTAGAGGAAGTATTTAGGAACAGGCTGTGTGAAACAGGCTGTATTGTTTTCCGCAATCAATCCGAACTTGAGACGACTATGATGTGAAGCATTGTAAATTGATAGAACGATTCCAAGTGAAAACGACTCTAGTAAAATGTAAAGGTCTGGGTAGTAAACATCCAGTGATTTTTGTTAAGATAAGGTACGGCCTCACGGATTGAAGAGCAATTTTGACACACGGTTGGGTTATATTTAATTTGTTCATTGGAGAGGTCATGGATAAGATGGTTGGAATTGATGATAGGCGATCTGCGAATTTCGAATGTGATGGTGATGATTATTATTTTGAAGGCATCCACTAAAAGGGAAACGTGTGTTGGGAATTTTCATTGGCAGCCCTGACACTTCAGTGCACAGGCTGAGATTGTGTTCGAGGTGGAGAATCGTTCGTCACGTCTATTTATTTTTGAGTTCACATATTATGATGAGGTAGGCACTTACCGTGTTTCGACTTGTATTCTTTTTGATAAGAGACGTAGTTCCGTCGTGCGTATTTTTTTGTCTGACCAGATTCAGTGTTACTGTTGGAGGTTTGTTGGAAATTGCGGTTCGCCTGATATGTTAAGGGAGACGTGGTGCGACCCACTTTGACGCCCAACGATAGATTTTGGACGTCACGTGTTTATTCTTGGAGTCATTGGTGATGAGACGTCCTAGGTCACGCCCGACGATAGGATTTGGAAGGCATCATGTATATACTGATTAGGTTTAGGGTGTACAGATTTCAAGTGAGCCCGACGATAGGTCTGGGATGGTAGCTGTACACACTCAAGTCTCGGTTTAGATGTTCTCTTTTGTTTGTTCTTTTGTGGAAGTGGCCTGGGGGAAGGTAGCAGTTACAGTACGATATGATTTATTGTAGAGGGTCTATGCGAAGCTCTCATTGAGATAACGGGACTGTTGTTGATAAATGAGGGCTGTCCAAGTATGGGACACCGACCCGATCTAGATTAAATATTTTTACTGTGTTTCTTCGTGCGTGTTAAGCTGTATGACTTTGAGATGTTAATTTATTTTTACGAACTTCATTGTTTCTCGTTTTAACGTCCGTTTTCGTTTGATGGTGTGCATATTGACACTCAGTGTTTTAGAATGAGACTTGAGTTGCGAATGCGGTTTCGATTCGTCAGCCAGTATTTTATTTTATTTTCACCTTGTCATATTTTCATTCTTATTCATAGTAAGTAAGTAAGTAATCACTTTACCAGTAGTGTGTTGGGACAGACAGTAAATAGAGAGATCTGTACTGGTAGCATTGTTGTCAAGGGAAAGAATTCCTTAAATTTGTAGTAAATTTTAGCGTGGACTGGTAATTTTATTAAGTATAACAAACCCATTTCTAACCTGAAAATCGGTTCAATAATAATATTTTCAAGTGACTTTTCACTTTTTGATTAACTTCAGTGTTTGGCATTTCTTCTAAATGCATGATTAGTAAGTGTTTCCTGCATTTCGCAGTTTTGTTCCTTTAGAACGACTTAACGTAAGATCCTCCCGGATCATGTGGTTGTTGGTTCCTTCCGAACAGTTGTTTGGGGTGATGCACAGTTAGCATCGGGATTAACTTATCACTTAAGGGTGTCATGAATGACAAATACATGGTGGAATTTTATGTCAATTGTGAATGATGCCATTAACTTGTAGTGAACACCATGCTTTCCCATAATATTTCGCAACCTATCCAAAGCAACTGATAGTCAGTTTGGTTCGATTAAGGGTCCATTCGGCGGATGTTCCGTATCCGTGAAGGGTATTTGACTGGTGGATAACCTTAATTAAGAGAAAATCAGGCGTTCTACTTGTTGAAAGTCAGATTTTCCACGGATCGTGTGGATTAACTCTCAGTTCTCGTTTGGAAAATAGGCGCCCGGTTTTCAGGTCTTCCCTTTTTCAGTTTTTCAGTTTCGCTGTCCACTAACATATTAGCTTCTCCGAAGCAACTCTTCGACATTGGAAGAAACGAAGTGACGATATGTAATGTGACTGTGTTTGGAACTTTTCAAAAATCAATAATTAAATTTTTTTATATTTTTTGTGGCAAGAATGCATATTAAATTAACGATGTTATCGTGCTCTTTCAGTTTAATAAAAGTTAGTAAGCACATTTTTGCTCCTCATTTCAAGTAGTTAGGCTTTCTTCTGAACCCCATCGTTTGGTTAAGATCGTGACCGAATTTATTCCCGCAACGACCCAAGATTCAAGAGTTCTAAATTGTTCTACTATAGCAGCCGTGGCCGACCAACGATGGAATGGTAAGTTCAAGGGTTCAGTAGCAAAGAATTAGTTTCAAAATTTGATTGAAATTTTCCAGTGGTTTAGGAGGTGTGCCATTTACACACATACGTCCATCATCAGTCCCCCCCTGGCCCCCCACCCAAATGGGATTAGAAATTTGACTTTTAAAAAATCGGGAGTGTCACTATTCACCTCAGCGACCCCAAAATCTATGGATTCGACACTATTTTCGATGATGTTTTTACCTGACCCCCCTAACCCCTCACCGCTAAGGGGGATAGTGGTGGCTTACCCCCACACTGCTCGTCTCCAGATAGCAAATAATACGTGTTCAAAATTTGATTGAAATTGCTTCAGTGGTTTAGGAGGAGATGTGTCATTTACACACATACATCCATTTTTATATATAGTAAGATTGCTTTGGCCGTAAAATGCGCATTATGGATTTTTCGCATTCAGCGTTATTGGACGACGTAACACAGTTATCGTGACCGATGAAACGATGCCTGTTTTAGAAATATGGAGCATTCAATCTTCTTCTTGTTTTTCCTTTTTCTGCTACCTTTCCTACATCTGTGGGGAGGCGAGTACGAACTGTATCGCACATGGCCCTGTTTTACGGCCGGATGCCCTTCCTGACACCAACCCTATATGGAGGGATGTAATCACTATTGCGTGTTTGTGTGGTGGTTGGTAGTGTACTGTGTTGTCTGAATATGAAGAGGAAAGTGTTGGAACAAACAAAAGCACCCAGTCCCCCCGGTCAGAAGAATTAATCAGATGCGATTAAAATCACCGACCCGGCCGGGAATCGAACCCGGGACCCTCTGAACCGAAGGCCTCATCGCTGACCATTCAGGCAATGAGTCGGACAAATGGAGCATTCAATGTCTGAAATAAATTAGGGAAGAGGAAACTTTTACTAATGGAAATCAAAATGCAGAACTTTATATAAATAAAAAATGGAGTGGTTTCTTTCAGTCCATTAATCTTTACCGAGAGAGTTGGCTTGTGTGAAAAAGCCGTGAGTTTTCTTTTGGGGGATACAGTAGTGGGTGGGTTCGAAGTGCAGTGTCGGCTGTTCTAAAGATGCGCCTTTCCAATTGCCTCACCAGGCAAATACTGGTATTGTCCCGTAATTAAGGCCTTGATCGCTTCCTTACCAGTCCTGTACCTTTTCGTATCCCATTGTCACCATTATACTCCAGACGGCCTTACTTCTAAATTGAAGTTTCGCAAAACACATGAGCATCGCCTTTCCTCTGTTGCCAGCGCGCTACGCCCGCGAGAACAGCTGATGCAATACGACCTCGGTGAACAGTATTTGTAAAATGTAATACCGTACTCAGAAAAACTAATGAATATGGATTGAAAACAAATTCTCAAAAAGTACACTTAATAACAACATCCGACACTAATAAGAGAATATATTATTAGGAGTAAAAGAGAATGAGGAAATAAAACACCCCTCACCGCTAATGGTTGGCATAGGAAGGAGGATATGGCCTACAAAGGGAACACTCCACTGACCTCAGGGTCACTAGAACCCTCCAACAATATGAAGAACACACTAATTAATGAAGGAAAATGCAAAAGATCGCGAAGCACACCGAACACCATACACGCTGAGCGAGATAGGTTAACCACGTGCCGAATGTAAATATTATAGTAGGTTTAGAGATCGTGCACTGCCGATATAAATCGATATGAACGGCAGATTGGGATTGGATGTCTATGCTTCAGCACATAACCACCAGACGGAGCCAAATTCTCCCAAAACGTCAATTTAGAAATAGATCCGTGCGGTGTATAGACCTGTGTGTGTGTGTGTGCGACGTAAGGCAGTTATCAGTCGTTAACCTCTATTCATCCTAAGTTTACAGAGACGCAAACCACTGACCAATAAATATCACAGATGTTCTATAAAGTGTGTTTTTTGTTTTGTTTCTTTGGTTGTTAAATCATAATCCCGGAGACTGGTTGGATCCTCCAATAGCACCATCGATGGTTATGTGATAATAAGGAAACTGAAAACACCGATTATTTTGGGACAACGATGAAGCGAATTAGGCAAGATGAGAAGCAGCGAGGTAGATTCCCATTGCCTTCCACATTGAGTCATTGCTATTGCAGTATGATTGAGAAACATCTTCCTTTCACGACGTACCTTATGGAACATGTAAAGGATTATTTTAGTTCGCGAAATTACTTTAAGCTGTGGGAGAAAATTAAATTTCGAAATGAGACCTTTCCTCACAAAGGAGAAAAGTATTGCATAAAGACCACATCCATTAAATGTAGCCGCATGCTTCTCAACCGTTGTAATCTATTTTGTGGTCTCCATACAGATGAGTTCTAGTGATGAATGTATACAAGGGAACGAAAATAAAATTATATATTTCCCATGTGAATATGAGAACATATATTGCTTAAGGGAACGTTTCAATACGAGTTCTATATTCAGTCGGGGAGTTATTTCCCATTATACGGAACATGTTTTAAATCCAAAGGGATTTGGTACAACGGCCTAAAGTGAGATATTCATAAACATTTATTTTTCTTCATGTGCTGTCAAGACACGTAAAACTATATTACACTATTCACCATGTTTGCGAAAATAAACATGTGGTGATCTTTTGCAGTAAGCGCTTATTTGTGTGAGATTGCTATCCTTAATTACATTTTTCCAATCTCTTATTGCACTTACTGTAAGTTCCTTAAAATCAGTTATAGACCAATCAAGCTGACTTCTTCTTTTTCTTTACTTCTTTTTCTCCATTTACCTTCCAGGGGTGGCTTTTCCCTCGGACCGAGTGAGGGGTCCTGTATCCTGGAAGTGAGACTTTAGATCGGGGGATACAACTGGGGAGTAGGACCAGTAACTCGTCCATGCGGGCTCGTCTGCTATGCTGATCGAATACCTTGTAGAGGGATGGCAAGATTGAAGGGGATAGATAAGGAAGACAGCCTTAATTAGGTACTATCCCGGTATTTGCCTGGAGAAGAAGTGAGAAACTACGGAAAACCACTTCGAGTATGGCTGAGATGGGAATCGAATCCCCCACTACTAAGTTGGCCTCTCGAGGCTGAGTGGACCCCGTTCTAATTCTCGTACCACTTTTAACACGTTCGCCGCTATTGTTATACTGTTGACATTAAGCGTGAGTGCGTCACGAGTCACATGTGACTGGTCCTACGGAAGTAGTTTTGCGGGCTACCGGTGGATGGCGAAAGTATATTACTTCGAAATAATTAGATTGACAGCTGCAAGTCATGTCAAGTTCTCACATTCCTCAGCAGGAGGCAATATTTAGCGGCAATATTATATTAGTCCACGAGTCAGCCGTGCCTCGCGTAGCACAGATCAGAGCGTTAACACCCCTTTCTGCATGTTGGTAAAGGTTGATTTACATGAGCATAAATGCATTTTTACACAAACAGTTGTATATCCTGTAGTTACGTCACAAGACGACAAGGGTATTCACACGCTGTCACAACAAATTTTGGCCAGCCTACAATGACGGCTACAGCACCATAATACTCGATCAAAATGTATAGCCCCTATTGTACACCCCTGTTGAGCGGGACGTCTAGTAAAAATGCGAGGCACTGATGACTCGTATAGCAAATAGTAAAAGCTGCATAACATCCATGCATCACGAGTCACCCGTGCCTCGTGGTGTAAGGTATTTCTTAAACGTACACCTATGCCATAGAACAGGGCCTCTCAGGGTGCATGCGCGTGGTGCATGCACTGTGCACGGTGCAAAAGACGACTTGGCTTGGTTGACCAGAGTGCAGGACCCCCACTCCTCGATTTGGAGCAATAGCGCTTACTCTCTCTTTCCTCACGCCTGTCTCGCTCGCTCCGCCTGTCTCCCTCTGCCCCACTTGCGCCGTAGCCCTCCAAATCCGGGCTGAGTTGAGCCGAGTATAGCCGAGTAGAGCCGAGCTTAGCCGAGTAGCCCAGAGACGAAGCGTTGATCCGAGTCATGCCGAGCGGCATCGATGCACAGTGCACGGAGCTCTTGCGCCTCCATCTGCACGCGTGAGAATTCAGGCGTTTGAGAGGCCCTGCCATAGAACAACATAGATACCACCTGTGACTCGCTGTCGTACTGTTACGTAAAGTTATCATCGTAGCAGCATAGAAATAAAATGTGTAATTTTATCCAGCACCACATTTATATGCTCTAGGAGTCACGTGTGACTTGCAAAGCAGGGAACGTGTAAAAATTTTGCGTCATAGTCGGGAATCGAACACAGGTATTTTCGGGTGGCAGCTAACCGCACTAACCACTACAGCACTGACCAGTCAACCAAACAGCAAATTATTTTAGTGAAAATGTCACCGGGACTCCTTCAGAAAATTTTGTAGTAACCTGACATGATAATAATAGTAAAATAATACAGTAATATCATGATGAACAATCTTTCTTCAGAGCAGTGCAGGATAGCGAGGAAAGAAGTAGCTGGTTTGGTCCAGGGTCCTTACGTCGCACGGACACAGGTCTAATGGCGACGATGGAATAGGAAAGGCCTAGGAGTTGGAATGAAGTGGTCGTGGCCTTAATGAAGGTACAGCCCCAGCATTTGCCTGGTGTGAAAATGGGAAACCACGGAAAACCATCTTCAGGGCTACCGACATTGGGATTCGAACATACTATCTCCCGGATGCAAGCTCACAGCCGCGCGCCCCTAACTGCACGGCCAACTTGCCCGGTCAGGGTAAAATTGATATCAAACAAGAAATAATGACGGGTGGCGTGCGTAGATTCCGGGTGCAGGTCATTCGACTTTACACCGTATAGGTGACCTGCGCGTCTCGGGGGATAAACATTCAGTCCCCGAACGACAGGAGTTGGCCAATGAAAGTTAAATTTCCCGACCCGGGAGTAAATCAATCCTCGGACCCGTTTATACAAAGGCCATCATGCTAAACATTTAGCCACGGGCCAGAAATTCAAACAAAAGAAATTACAGGTCAGATTTATCATACCAAAATAATAATTCAAGAATACTGAAGAAATAGAATCAATAAAATTTAAATACAAAAGGGGCAATAGTCGTAACACACTTAAGGGAGTTGGCCAATTTTTTCTGTACGTAACATCTCTTCAATATGCACTGGACACGATCTAATACGTTGAAAGTTTATTTCGAGTACAATACGGTAGTGAAAATCAAATATCCATTGAATTGGCCTACAACGGGCAAGTTATGCGCACTCTAGAGGCATGATGGTAGTAGTGCCAGACCTGTAGTTTACATATTTTCCAACTGGATAAATATGACCTAGGCCGCAATAGCTCAATTGGTAAGAGCATCCGAAATTGGAAGGTTATAATTTGGGATCACATTGGTGTCAGTTGGCCATTTTTGTCCTCTACTTGACCTCTTTTAGATATATAGGGTGATACATCAGCCCCTTATATTTTTCGGCGGTAGGTAACCCAACTAACGCGTATATCATAGCCATCCGAGAAACATTAGTACTGCCTTTTTATGGAGTTTGTACAACTATACCGTTTATATAATGCTCATGAATTCGGTAGAGATAATTAGCGGCAGAGCTTTTTCTATTATTTAAACTTTAATGAATGTGTAATACGATCACAGCTGCGAATAACAGTATCTTACGTTTGAACAGGAAGTGTCTATAAGGACTACAACGTGCTAGTTATGCACGACGCCTCGCGATAGCTAAGGTGGCTAAGTCACGGGTCGCTGCTATTGTGTCAGCCATGCTGTCTAGTAGGTTCGATTCACTGGACTGTACACTCTTTTCTTCGATTAACGCTGTTAACAGCGACTGTAATATGGCCACATATCACTGTGTCCCAAAGAGTGAATTTTTATTTGGTCCTGAAAAGGACGGTTTTTATCCGATGCTATGCAGCCAGGTTGGATTACGACATGATGGTCTGTAGATAGGAGTACCCTGCATATTCAGTGTAACAAGTGATTGAAATCTTGACCACCTTGGTTTATGAAGATTTCAACACGACGTTTTAAAGGCATTCTTCCACGTTGTAACATGTCAGGTGCAATCAGCTTGGCATGCCTCGGTGATCAGTTGCCTAAGGTGACCAGGATCTTCAGGATCCTGTCCATACACTACATGCCTTAAGTGACTCCACAGGAAGAAGTCAAGTGGCGTTAGATCGGGTTATCTAGCGGGCCAGTGAACGCATTGTGCGAGCAGCGGTGGCCGATCGAATAATATCTAGGAACAAAATCCGGTCATATATTGCTCTCCTGTGTCACCAAGGAACATTTGGAACAGTCTTCTTGCAGCCGGATTTGTATTTGTATTTATTGTTGAACAAACAGGCTTCCGCCCAATACATGCCCTTATTCACATCGGGTTATAAATTAAAATTAAATAAAAATAAATAAATAAATAAATAAATAAATAAATAAATAAATAAATAAAATTCTATATCCATAAGGGCTTTGGACAACTCCTTCTCGGAGGTACAGATGACAATGGCAATTAACAAATTAAAATGCCATGCTAGATAAAATAGTTAACGTAAAATTAAGGCAATGATAATAAGAAGCAAGGTGTCGCAACCGTACAAACCTACTTCTACCTCCTACCCCGTCAGCATGTCTAATGGAAATATTACTACATGTTGACGTTGTCCTAGCCTCTAAAATACTGGGTGCCAATTTCTTGCTGACCTGAATATGCTGGCTACTTCACTATTTACATTCCATGCCATTACATCATATACTACTTCGTATTTCTCTGAGACATTGTTTTCTCACTGCGCATAAAAACTTATTCAGGCCATTATCATTTCTCCACTGATTTGCAATCCATACAGTAATTTTTTGTTCATCTCTTTGTCTGAACATTTTTTGCTTCTTAACATTTAAGAGTTTTGCCCTTAATTTCTCTGTTCCTATACAGACACAAAGAAAATGTAAGTCACCTTGTTCGACCTCACATAGTATACACTGAGAGTTATTCCTCATCCTGTTTCACCCTTTGTTTCTATGCAACCCCAACAGCCACCATAGTAGCCGGATTACGATCACCTGTGCTTCTGACCAGGCTACCACTGACACTACGACACCGCCAAGCGCGGCTACTCTGGTGTCGTATGAGAGTCAACTGGAGAGGGGAATGTCGCCCTGTTGCCTTCAGTGACGAGAATAGGTTCTGTCTGTATGCAAGTTACACGTGTATGGCATAGACCTTGTGAGCGGCCTACTCCAGAGTGCATTCGCCCACGGCACCCACGTCCCACCCCAAGCTTCATAGTGTAGGGGCCATCAGTTCCAACTCGCGGTCTCAGCTGGTGTTTCTGCAGGTAATGTAATCAGTGCCCGCTACATTACCCGTGCTATTGCTATTTCTTTGGCAGGAAGGTGATTTGGTTCTTCAACAGGACATCGCTCGTCCAAATACAGCTCCTGCGACGCAACGTGCTCTACGTGGTATTTAACAACTACCCTGACCAGCAAGATCATCAGATCTCTCGCCAATTGAACACACATGGGGCATGATGAAGCGTGAAGTTACGAGTTCTCCGGAGCCTGCAAGAAGCCTGCCACCAGGCGAGCTGGCCTTGCGGTTAGGAGCGCGAAGCTGTGAGCTTGCATCCAGGAGATACACTAGTGGGTTCGAACCCAACTGTCGGCAGCCCTGAAGATAGTTTTCCGTGGTTTCCCATTTTCACACCAGGCAAATGCTGGGGCTGTACCTTAATCAAAGCCACGGCCGCTTCCTTCCCAACGCTTGGCCTTTGCTATCCTATCGTCGCCATAAGAACTATCTGTGTTGGTGCGACGTAAAACAAACAGCGAAAAGAAGAAGCTTGCCGACTTGCATCAAAAGATGCAAAATGCTTGAAACAATCCATCGCAGGATGCCACTCTGCACGTCGATGATCGTCTGCATGTGCGAATACAGGCTTGCATTGCTGCCAAAGGGAGTACACTGTGTATTAGTGCGACTCTTGGGCATTCTTTATTGTGATACATGTGTTTCAGTTGGTATGAATTTGTAATCGCCGCCTCTGTGGTGTAGTGGTTAGCGTGATTAGCTGCCACCCCCGGAGGTCCGGGTTCGATTCCCGGCTCTGCCACGAAATTTGAAAAGTGGTACGAGGGCTGGAACGGGGTCCACTCAGCCTCGGGAGGTCAACTGAGTAGAGGTGGGTTCGATTCCCACCTCAGCCATCCTGGAAGTGGTTTTCCGTGGTTTCCCACTTCTCCTCCAGGCGAATGCCGGGATGGTACCTAACTTAAGGCCACGGCCGCTTCCTTCCCTCTTCCTTGCCTATCCCTTCCAATCTTCCCATCCCTCCACAAGGCCCCTGTTCAGCATAGCAGGTGAGGCCGCCTGGGCGAGGTACTGGTCATACTCCCCAGTTGTATCCCCCGACCAAGAGTCTGAAGCTCCAGGACACTGCCCTTGAGGCGGTAGAGGTGGGATCCCTCGCTAAGTCCGAGGGAAAAACCGAACCTGGAGGGTAAACAGATGATGATGATGATGATGATGATGATGAATTTGTAATCATTTACTCCTTCAGTGACTCCACATGTCACATCGCTTGTTAAGAAAATGGCCATTGTCTTTAAGGATGTTGCATGTTTTCTTTTCCGGCAGTGTATAAAACCGTTCATATTTCAATGTGTTTTCTACTACTACTACTACTACTACTACTACTGTCCCGCGGTGTTGCGGTAGCATGGCCTGTCTGTTGACCGGAGGTATAGACTTCGATTGCTGCCCAGGTCGGGATTTTTATCTGGATCTAAGGGCTGGTTTGGGATCCACTCACTCTACGTGATTACAATTGAGGACATATCTGACGCTGAGATAGCGGCCCCGCTCTAGAAAGCCAACAGAAGATTCGTCGTGCCGACCACACGACACTTCGTAATCGCGGGCTAAGCAGAGGTCTCTGGGCCGTTGAGCTATGGGATTTGAATAATAATAATAATTGTTACCGTGTTTTAGCGGTAGGTAGAGGTGAAAGAAGGTGCGGGTGTGAATGGATCTCAAGCTACGAAATTATAGTGCCTGTAAGGTAAATTTAAAATTTAATACGGTTATATTTTCTTTTCAAAATAAATAAGTAACAAGCATGGCAGGTACACAATAGGAAGTCAAATAAGGTAGTTACAATATTTACAGAATTTGGGCTTCGCGCCCCGAGTTCACAATGCTTGGGCAATCAGCTCAGTTTTACCCCAAACACAAGTTTTAACAGAGGGGCAGAAAACCCCATTCATACCTAGGAGCCCTTGCTCCAAATTACATTGAAAAGCCTCCTCGAGGCATACAACATACAATTTTCAAAAGAGCCACTCGCTCTCAAATTTAAGCCTCTCCCAGGCCACACCAAACTTCACCTTCAAGCTGTCCTCAACGGACATAAACAGGGGTAAAATACCCAATCTACTGAGGTCTATTAAACGAAAAGAATGTTAATTAAATGACCTCTAAAATAACAATTTGAGAGGAGGCGAACTTGCACTCCTAATACACTAGATTAAGACATACTTGGCGCTAGGCCGTTAATACAAGGGCTAATCCCATACTACCGAGGTGACTTTAGAAAAGAGCAATTTGATTTACATTATCGAAGAATAGGTTAAGAAAATAAGTTCACCTCAAGACAATGTGAGTGGGAGCTCGAGAGGGTTAGCACTCTCTATCCCAGTATGAAGCTTTAAAAGAGAATATATGAAAAGAGTAGTTACATTTTAGGAAAAGATTACATGGTTGAACTCTTAGAACCCGCCCCGAAAGTTAAACTGCTGAGCTAGCAAAGAAAGAAGTTATTAATCGGCCATTACCTTATTGTTGACCGCTGCCGGAGAAAGAGGCGCTTCCCGCCTCCTGCTATGTACTTAATACACTGAAAGATGGAACAGAAGTGGCCCGGAGACCCAAAAATCAGCAGTTTATATCCTCTCGCGGAAGGTTCTAGGTGTTAGGGGAAAGAAAACACCCTCCCACAAACTTTTTATTGGCTAGGGTATAGAAACATATTCAAGTTAGGGGAAGATACCTATGATTGGTCAGAAATTAATACCAAAAATTCGGGATAGGTCAAATGCAAAACAAGGGGAAAGAGAGGGGTATACAGCCAACTTAAACAATAACAGAAAGAAATTTAACAAGAAACAAACATTTGAAATAAAAATTTCTCCAACAAAATAGTTCTTTGACTCCGCGCTAGGGTGCACTATTGTTGATCTTCCGTAGTGTCCTCTAGGAGAGAAAGTTCACACTTCTTACTTCAGGCGAAACAAAAACACATCAAAAATGACACAGTTCAAAAACTCAAAATTTTCCACGTGGTGACATCTTCTGAGAAGGTAGCGAATTAATAGCGTATATAAAGTTCAGACTTCCTCCAGCAGAGGAGTTTCAACAGGCGCACATTTTAAATTAGCGGTGTGGAGGTGTACCGCCCGGTACAATAATAATAATAATAATAATAATAATAATAATAATAATAATAATAATAATAATAATAATAATAATAATAATAATAATAATAATAACCGGGGAGTTAGCCGTGCGGTTAGGGGCGCGCAGCTGTGAGCTTGCGTTCGGGAGATAGTGGGTTGGAACCCCACTGTCGGCAGCCCTGAAGATGGTTTTCCGTGGTTTCCCATTTTCACATCAGGCAAATGCTGGGGCTGTACCTTAATAAATGCCACGGCCGCTTCCTTCCCATTCCTAAGCCTTTCCTATCCCATCGTCGCCATAAGACCTATCTGTGTCGGTGTGACGTAAAGCAAAATAATAATAATAATAATAATAATAATAATAATAATAATAATAATAATAATAATAATAATAATAATAATAATAAGGCTGTGTGTTTAAGGTGTCTTAACTTAGGCCAAAATGCTGGAAGTTTGCTGTGTTCTATTACGTTTCAGTAAATCTACAGAAGGAGACCTCTCGCATTTAAGGACTCTTGTTTGACCAAGTAGGCATTCAGTTCCTCGAATTCGAGGCGGGAGTTTCACTATACAATCTATTTAAAGTAGCCTACATTCACCAGGATCTCTAGGAACATATGACTCGTTCTCATGTTCAAGTTGCATTATTTTCTCTCGGCATATCAAAGGAAACTTTTATCATGGAAATTTTTAAACAAAATATTTCATTCCCATGAGTGTAGTTTGTCACGGTAGCTGCAGGTACATTTGCACTGCAATATGGCAGGGCCTTTTTTTGCCTGTTCACTTTTCTAATCAAAGATGTCCTAGTTCTTCGAAGGATCGAAGGTTTACCTGCTCCCTTCCATGGCCGATATCATAAACGTTTAGGCCCAAGTAATAAATAAATAAATAAATAAATAAATAAATAAATAAATAAATTTATATGTCATTGTATGTACGCGGATTTGTACAACATCTCTACCTATACCACTGGAGCGATTTCAACCAAACTTGGTGCACTATTGTTTTTGTAAGAGGAGACAAACCGCGTGGGGGTAAGATACCGCAAAAACCGTTAGGGGCGGGAGGGGGGGCAAGGAGGGTGAGATATAAAAATAATCTAAAATATTATGGAATCCATAGTTTTCGGGGTCGATGAGATGAATAGTGACACTCCAGATATTATAAAGTCCAAATTCAGCTCCCTTTGGAGTGGGGGTGATATATAAAAATAATCAAAAATACTGTCAAATCCATTATTTTTGCGGTCAAGAGATGGTTAATGGAACTCCAGAATTTTTAATAGTCCAAATTCAGCCCCATTTGTGTGTGTGTGGGGGGGGGTGCTTGGAGGCGTTAGATATAAAAATAATCGAAGATAGTGTCGAATCCCGGAGCCTCCGTGGCTCAGGCGGCAGCGCGCCGGTCTCTCACCGCTGGATACCGTGGTTCAAATCCCGGTCACTCCATTTGAGATTTGTGCTAGACAAAGCGGAGGCAGGACAGGGTTTTCTCCGGGTACTCGGGTTTTTGTTGCCAGCTTTCATTCCAGCAACACTCTCCACTATCATTTCATTTCATCTGTCAGTTATTAGTCATTGCCCCAAAGGAATGCGACAGGCCTCGGCAGCCGGTCATTGACTGGAAAACAGGTTGTAGGTTTTCGGTTTCGATTCCATGGTTTTTTGGGGTCGCTGAGATGAATATGGCAGTCCGGATTATCCGTAAGTCCAAGTTCAGGACTCTTTTTGTTGGAGTGAGGAGGGAATCAGATATAAATATAATCGAAAATAGTGTCGAAACCAGCTGCCAGATTGTGCCGCCATCTTGACTTGTTATCCCTTAACGTTTGGCTGGGTCACTGAGATGGATAGTGACATTCCGGATTTTTTCATCCATTAGGCGTGGGGAATGAGGAAGGTGAGATATAAAAATAATAGAAAATAGTGTCGAAGCCATAGTTTGCGGGGTCGCTGATGTAAATAGTGACTCTCCGGATGTCGTTTAAGTCCAAGTTGAACCAATATCGGCTGGGGGTAGAGAAGGGGTGAAGAAAAGGTAATATCGAAAATGACCGAGATTATGGATGTTTGTGTGTATGTTCCAACATAGCTGTCAACTAAACTTGGTATAAATATCTACTATCTGGAAAAAATACGGCGGGGGCTAGTAACCCCTAGAACCCGTAGGGAAGGGAGTGAAATATAATCTATATTAATAAGTGTAATTCGGTCTACATATACTGCATATATATAAATTCAGGTATGAAAATTAAAATATACGTGAATTAATCGGTCACTTCCAGGCATCTTAAAAACTTAAAACTACTGATGATGGTAATGCTTGTTGTTTAAAGGGGCCTAATATCAAAGGTCATCGGCCTGAAACTTAAAACTTGGTACGAGACAAGCTGATGACTTCAGGATCCATAGAAAAATCGAAAAATTCTCAATATTTCCTGAGGCAACCACGCTGCGGGTTTCAAATTTAGGGCTCAGCATAATAACGCAGTGGTATATATTTATCCAAAACGGTTTAATGGACTCAAAAGTTTTCTGAAAGACCTAATTTTTAACCCCCTCTCCCAAATCAAGATGGTTGCACAATCTGTCAGAGGAGCTAGAAAATTGAAATTTTTACAAATTTTAGCCTGTAACTGACGGAAATATTTCAAGATGTTTACATTTATAATTTGTTACCCCGGAAAAATACCAAATATTGGGGCAATTTCAATGACGGAGCAGACCTTGGTTTCGAGGTATTTGCTGGCTAAACGGTAAGTCATACCACAAAATGGATAGGTTAGCACAATCGAACTCAGCATGACGAGGTCTAAAACATTGATCCTATGACTTTGTGTCGTATCACGATCCCTTAAACTTTAGATTTGGCTGTATTTCTCGATTGTACGTAAATTTTGTACTTTTTACACGTATAATTCATAGTCTGACACACTCGTAGTAAATATAGAATTATCGAATTTAGCACGAACATTGGCCCACCCAGTGACCATGTAACCCAAATTCTATGTTTCTAGCTGTCACATACTGTATGTATCCGAAAGGTAATGCACTGTTGGAAATCTGTACCCAAATGTCACCCCATTCGACATTACTAACTCAATCTCACCCATAAATAGAGGAGCCACGTGAAAATGTCATAGGATCAACAATTTAGACCGCTAAATGAGGCGTTTTACTGTGCAATCCGTTTGTCGATATGACTTACTGTTTAGCAGGAGTTAATCTGTAAATGAGAGTCTGCAATATTCTAAACGAGCGTATACATTTTTATATTGATCTATATATATTCTTTGAAGTCGATTTGTACCTATTTAGAAAGGGAATGTCTGTCATTTTAATTAATACATAAATCGATAGTGACTGTCATTAGGGGGGCATCTGCTATTGTAATCCATAGTCCCCACAGCGACTTTGACTGACAGTACAAATGGGGTCCTTCTCCGACTCCTACGCAACTGGCATTAGTAAGGAGGGCCTGCCATTGTAATGAATAATTCCTTCCTCGATATGACTGTTAGAAGGCAAGGGAGCATGCAGTCTTATTCAAAACTCCCCTATCCAATTGTGTCTGGCAGCAAGCAAGGGTGCCCACCATTATACACAAATTTACCCATCTAAAAAGTGACTGGCATTAGGCAAAATAGCCTGCTATTATAATTGAAATTTACCAACTCGAGTTTGACTAGCATTAAGCTGACTAGCATTAGAACAAGAAGCCTATCATTATCATGAAAATAGCACAACTCAATCTTGACTGACAGCAGTGAATATGCCTGCCATTATAATAAAATCGCCTCAACTGTAATGTGTCTCGAAGTAGGAAAGGGGGCCTGCCATTTTATTGAAAACTTCCCAAATCATTTGTGACTGCACAGTAGACAAGGGGCTTGCCATTATAATGAAGACTTTCCAACCCGATTGTGAATAACAGTAGGTAAATGAGCCTGACGTTACGATCACAACTCCGCAACTCGCACTTCTCGGATAACGCTAAGAGATACACAATTTAAAGAAATCTTATTCACTGCGAGTACAGTAATTTACTTCGTTACCCGCATACAATGTACAACGCCGCAGCGAAGCACGCGTACATTTGCTAGTCTATATAAAAATGGATGTGTGTGTGTGTAAATGACACATCTCTTCGTAAACCACTGGAGCAAAATCAGCCAAACTTTGAACACTTATGACTTACTGTCTGGAGACCAGCACTGTGCGGGTAAGTCATCCTTAACACCCTTAATGGGGGGTCAGGGGGATAGATATGAAAATAATCGAAAATAGTGCCGATTCCATAATTTTTGGGGTCGCTGAAATGAATAGTACCACTCCGGACTCTTTCTGAGTCCAAGTTCAGCCCCTTTTGGTTGGGGCCGAGGGTGGGTGAGATATAAAAATCGAAATTAGTGCCGAATCCACACTTTTCGGGGGCGCTGAGTTGAATAGTAACATTCCAGATATTTTTAAAGTACAGTTTTAGTCCCCTTTGGCAAATGAGGGGGAGGAGAAAGGCTGAGAAAATAAAGTGACCAAAATGACCGAGATTATGGATATATGGGTGTATATTCCAGCATAGGTGTCAACTAAATTTGGTACAAATATTACTTACTATCTGTGAAAAATACTGTTGGGGCAAGACACCCCTAGAAACCCCAGAGGAGGGGGTGTAATATAAATATTACAAAACACGACCGATATTTTAGTGTCGAATCCATAGTTTTGAGGGCTACTAGAGTGATATAAACAAAACTTGGTACACATATGACTATTAGGAGGCTAACCGAGTAGGGGTAAGATACACCTAGCACACTTAGGGGTGGGAGTGAGATATAAAAATAATTGAAAATAGTGTCGAATCCACAGTTTTCTGGGTTACTGAGGTGAATAGTGACATTCCGGGTATTTTAAGTGAAAGATAAGCCCCCTTTGGCGCATGAGTTGAAATATGGTAACAAGAAAGAAATGAGAATAAAAAATAAAGTGTCCATAATGACCGAGTAATGGGCATATGTATGATTCAGCCTAGCTATCAACCAAAATATTTACAAGTATGACTCACTATCTGGAAAATATACTGTGGGGATAAGACGCCCCTAGAACCACTAGGGGAGGAGATGAAATATAACTGAATCTGACAAATAATAGTGTCGATTCCATAGTTTGTGTGACTGCTAGAGCGATTTCAACGAAACTTGGTACACTTACGACTTACTATCAGGAGATAAACCCCTTGGGGTTATGACAATCTGTATTTCTCCACGAAAAAAGTAATCCTACATATATGCGTCTACTTCCATGGTGAGCGGTGAAACACTTGATTCCTCTTACGGTGCTAATTCTATATTCAGTTTCTCACACACATCGACCCGTACATACCAAAAGTTTCTTCAGTGAGCACAAGAGATGTGCACTTGCCAAGGCCTTCTAGGAACATAGCGTTTTACTCTTAGAATCGGGCTTCATAGCTGATTTTGGAGCCATTTTTGCGGTCACATTATCAGTGGACCACCCCCCCACCTGGTGATACAATGGTGGGTCATCTCTTCGGCCTGTATATTCACAATCACTATTCGTTATTATTAAGGACTGAGACGTCGATATGATTTTTGCGATAGATTGAACGGTATATATGTTGATATGTTGCAGTGCCATCCAGTGGCGAGTTGCAACAAAGGGGGTAGTGTGAACATATTCCCGTGCTCGGTCAGTTTTGGCCTTTTGTTCTTCAGCATTTCATGCCCCATATGGCGATGGGGGCTGTACTTTTACTTGAACGATATCCAGAGGGCCGCTCTTCTTCTCAGCAATCGCGACAGCTATGCAATGTCGGTATATTTCGTTTATTTTGCATTGTACTCCCTCCCCTAGGGGGGGGGGGCATTCGGAATGAACAGCTACTTGAGTGTCATGGTTCATCTCAGCGACCCCAAAAACTATGGATACGGCAGTTATATCGGTCGTTTTTGATTACTTTTACATTTCACCCCCTCTCCTAGGGGTGGTAGAGGTGTCTTACTCCACACTATTAATTCCACGTAGCAAGTGATATTTGTGTAAAGTTTGGCTCATAAAACATGGCGGCGTTTTCCCATCCTCCTGTATACTGCAATTATTACCCTACTGTCATGATACAGAGTAAGTCGTTGTCACCTAGCGACAAGTTCGATTCGAACTTGGTGCGGCTTAGTACCAGTAAATCAATTAGTTATATAAAATTTCTCGTTACAATAAAACTACATATTCGGTTTAGTTCAAACCACTTCCTAAACAATCTCAGAAGTAATAAGAATAAATTGTGAAATTATCAGCGATATCGGACGAGTAGTTTTTGAGTTCATGAATCTGAAATATGCCATCCACTTTTATATATACCAGGCACCCGCGAGCGCCGTGCTTTCTACTTAACAATGTCCTGCATGCACTGGTGGTGCATAGGATGCCTAATCCCTTGTTTTCGAAGGAACGCTACAACGTGCTGTAGTTTGGACGTTGTGAAAGAAATAGCAGTCATTTTAATGAACGCGTTCCACAATAGGGTGCATTTGTAAATCCGCGATGCAGAAAAGAAAATTTAATAACATTAATTTATACACGTGTAGACATTCCACTATATAGAACATTTGTTTATATGTAACAAAAATTTATGAATGTTCGGGGAAATACGTGTGTAGAAGGCAGACGTTTGTTTGAAAACTCCTGTGCATACCGTCTGCGAGCTTCGGCTGCGTTGCGATCAGGTTCTCCATAGAATAAAATTACGTCTGTGTATTCGTCGTTGGTGAACACACTAGTCATTGCTGATATGCAGACCGCAAATGTAATGCTGCTGCACCATGCATCAGCCTAGTTCTATGCGTTCGAAAACGAGGTTTACTAATGGAAGGGTTATATTAGAGGGGTAGCGCTGAGAAACTCGCTGCGAGCGATCGTCCGATTGTTATCTATTCATATTGTGACGTAACTTGTCTGCTGGTAGTAGGACCCCCTGCGAAAATCCGTTAAGACATCCCATTCATCATTTGTGCATGCGGGACATTTATAAGTAGAAAATCAGGCGGCCCGCGAGCGCCGTACTTTGATGAACATAAAAATAAAAATTTCAGTACTTAATTTCTAACCTTAAAAAAGTATCCTTCATAATCATCCATGTAATCAGGTTGTAAAAATTGCAAACTGAATTCAATTCTTAAAGTGAAGAATACAGTGAATTTAGATTTAAGTGTTCCAAATAAGAGAATGTTTTCTGTACGAGAAAACTTAATGAACCCTTTAGTCACGTCACAAAATGATGCGTTCAGTATATATAGCTACTAAAATAAATTATCACTATAGTGGTGCGTAATGCTACGTGATACAGTTAGTTACAGGATAAATAATAAGAACTCTTTTAGAACAGTCCGAAACAGACATGGCACAGTATGTAAAGAATATTCTGAAGAAAGAAACTAAATGGTTAACTTCATTCAAGTAGAAGAAGAAGAATTTAACGATAGAATATAGAGAATATTATTTTGCTTTATTATTATTATTATTATTATTATTATTATTATTATTATTATTATTATTATTATTATTATTATGATTATTATTTTGGATTTATAGGTATATGTCACACGAGGGAGGAGGATTAGCTGTCGTCTTTCTATGCAGAGGGATGAGTTTCGAATTCCAGTTGACATCGGGTTGCAATTTTCACCTGAAAAATCAGGTGGTATAAAAAAGGATGTATGACCTTCAACCCCCGGCCAAAGGCAAAATGAGCCAGGGTGGCTCCAGTGACCCCAGAAATAACTGGAATGAACTGAAGGAATGCATATGCCACAGATCTCCCATAGGCAAAGGGACACAGAAAAGTTGCACTAGAGAAGAATAGGAACCAATAGCCAAGGGATGGAAAGATCATGCCTTAGAACTTGAATGTTCAAAAATTCAGCGAGGGAAAGCAAAAACCATACAACAACCGGACTGAGTAGCTAGGACGGTAGAGCGCTGGCCTTTTGAGCCCAAGTTGGCAGGTTCGATCCTGGCTCAGTCCGGTGGTATTTGAAGGCACTCAAATACGTCAGCCTTGTTCCAGTAGATTTACTGGCATGTAAAAGAAGTCCTTCGGGATAAAATTCCGGAACTTCGGCGTCTCCAAAAATCATACAAGTAGTTAGTGGGACGTGAAAACCAATAACATTATTACAACTACTATTAAAAAGAAAAATATAAAAACTATGAAAATAATTAAATTAAAAAGTACACTAACTAATCTGAAAGACGAAAATCTAAATAACGTACTGTAGTTAATAAGAAAAACTCGGCATGTTTAAATAGGCAATAACCAAAAACGGGTCGATAGTAGTATTACATTAAAACTTTTCGCAAACTTTAAACAATTCACAAGCAATACTCAAAAATCCATCCCTCATCTGACTTGCCCAACGTGCACTGCATTACATGCATCACATTCAAACTCCATCAACCTGAGGATTTTAGTACAATAACACCTTTAGAACACAAAGCTAGCCGCAAACAAATGGCGAGCCAGTCTTAAAAGAAACTTCGAGAGGGGAATTAAAGGAACAAATTCGGAGGAAAAAGGATTGAAAACTCCGTACAATCCCCGTCCATTACTATTGACTTCTGCAGAGAAGGCACAAATTTCCCTGTTCCAACACAGGGAAATGGAATTCGATAAATTATAAAGAGTAATTCGAGAATAAAGGAAAACCTGCAGTCACAGGAGTGAAATAACACAGAATCACGACTCAGGTGTTAGCATGGTAGAATTACTTAAACATTACCGAGCTACACATTTTCTCTTTCCTCCATACCCCTATTCCTTCATTCCTCCCGATTATCAGTGGTGTGTTTGGTTCACTTAGGTGACTGGAATAGGCCATTGTCATATTTGGCTCGTGAAATGATCTTAGCTCAAAGAACTGAGTCTTTTAAATTTTATACAATTTGAAAAGAATGATTTAAACTACTCCAGGAAAGACTTCACTGCAACTTTGTAAATACTGTGGATGGAGGGAAAATGTCTGTTCTACGGAGGTGATGGGTCCAGGCAACGACAACCAGAAACTAACAATTTTCTCTCTGATTATTCGTGGAAAAATATCGGCCCTAGTCTAAGAGTAGCGATACGGTCTCTTACCTGGAGGTTCCGTGTTCGATTCCTAGTCAGGTCAGGAATTTTTATCAGGACCGAAGGGCTGGTTTAATGTCTATTCACTATACGTTGGAACACTACTACTACTACTACTACTACTACTACTACTACTACTACCGAGCTCGATAGCTGCAGTCGCTTAAGTGCGGCCAGTATCCAGTATTCGGGAGATAGTAGGTTCGAACCCCACTGTCGGCAGCCCTGAAGATGGTTTTCCGTGGTTTCCCATTTTCACACCAGGCAAATGCTGGGGCTGTACCTTAATTAAGGCCACGGCCGCTTCCTTCCCAGTCCTAGCCCTTTCCTGTCCCATCGTCGCCATAAGACATATCTGTGTCGGTGCGACGTAAAGCCAATAGCAAAAAAAACTACTACTACTACTACTACTACTACTACTACTACTACTACTAATGATGATGAGATAGGTGACAAATAACGGCCTCGTTCTAGAAATCCACGAATAACGATTGAGGGGATGTATAATGCTGACCACGCTTCCCCTCGTAATTTTCAGGCCTTCAAACTGAGCAATGATCGCTTGGTGGGCCAAGGCCCTTCAGGGTTGTAACATCATGGGAATATGTGCAAATGTTACTCTTCATCCATATCCAGTCTTGCAGTTTCAGGTATTCCATTATTTTTTTTTCTTCAGTGGCATACAGTCTGACATAAATATGGGAATCAAAGTTTTAATAACGCATTCTATTTTGCTCAGCATGTAACCAGTTGAACCTCCATATAAAACTTTTAGGCCCAATCATGTTGTATTGTTATATTGAAGGAATAGAAAATTTCATGCAGAATACTGCTTGATCTATAAAAAGTAATTGAAGATAGCAGGGGAAGAAGATACACGTAAATGAAATAAAACCGAAACATGTACCAGGTGGCTCACGGACGCCGTAATTTCTACTCATAAATGTCCCGCATGCATAAGTGATGTGTGGGGTGTCTACCAACTGATTTCAACAGGGGAACTATTGCCAGCAGGCAGATTACGTCAGAATATGAAGAGATAAACAGAGTCACACTCGCAGCATGTTACTCAGCGCTGGCGGTCGAATGCACCCCTCGCATTAGTAAACATCGTTTTCGACCGCATAGTTCTAGGCTGGTGTATGGCACAGCCCTACTATATTTATTGTCTGCTTATCGCCAATGGCTAGTGTGTTCAGCAGCGACGGATACATAGACATTATTTTAATCTGGACAACCCGGTCGGAATGCAACCGAAGATCCAAACAGTCGTATGCCTTCTACACGAGTATTTCACCGAACAGTATCGTTTTTGTTTCATACAAGCAACTCTTTTATCGAGTGGAATGTCTACACATGTATAAATTAACAAGCGATTAAATTTCCTTTTCTGCATCTTTGGCGTGTTAACAAAGAGTAGCGGCGATTAGGGGGTGGGGCGTGAAGGGAAAGTCGCCCCCGCCCCTCGCCACTTTGTGGAGTAAACATTACATATTCACTTTAGCCACCTGGAACTAGGAATTATTATTATTATTATTTGTTTTGCTAATTGCTTTACGTCGCACCGACACAGATAGGTCTTATGGCGACGATGGGATAGGAAAGGCCTAGGAGTTGGAAGGAAGTGGCCATGGCCTTAACTAAAGTGTAGCAACAGCATTTGCGTGGTGTGAAAATGGGAAACCACGGAAAACCATCTTCAGGGCTGCCCACAGTGGGATTCGAAACCACGATCTCCCGAATGCAAGCTCACAGCGAATTATTTGTAAAATGTTATCTGTACAAGCCTTTGTGTGTTATCTGCTAATTCTTTCCTTTATTTTCCTTAATTATTAACATAATTTTTGGCTGAAATAAGCACCAAATGCCGTTCGTCGCGGCTAACCGATTTGTATAGCGCTACGGCAAGTAGTGGAGACTTTGCATGTGCTGTGGGGAAGAGTAGTAGGGGTATAATGTTTTTGCCAAGGTCGTGGACACTGAGTTATAATTCACCGGTTTGCCGCACGCATTCGTCAGTCTGGCAGCCTCTTCAGTGCCTGTTAGTTCCTTAGTGTGTATTAAAATACTAAATAACTTTTAAATGCATGATCATGCCGTACTTCTATTTAATTGTACCGGCTGAGCTAGCCGTGGAGTTAGGGCCGCGCAGCTGCGAGCTCGCACCCGGGAGATAGTGGTTTCGAATCCCACTGTCGGCAGCCCTGAAGACGGTTTTCCGTAGTTCCCCATTTTCACACCACACAAATGCTGGGGCTGTACTTTAATTAAGGCCACGGCCGCTTCCATCTCATTCCTAGGCCTTTCCCGTCCCATCGTCGCCATAAGACCTATCTGTGTCGGTGCGACGTAAAGCAATTAGCAAAACAAATAATAATAATAATAATTCCTAGTTCCAGGTGGCTAAGGTGAATATGTAATGTTTACTCCACAAAGTGGCGAGGGGCGGGGGCGACTTTCCCTTCACGCCCCACCCCCTAATCACCGCTACTGTTTGTTAACACGCCAAAGATGCAGAAAAGGAAATTTAATCGCTTGTTAATTTATACATGTGTAGACATTCCACTCGATAAAAGAGTTGCTTGTATGAAACAAAAACGATACTGTTCGGTGAAATACTTGTGTAGAAGGAGCTTCGGTTGCATTCCGACCGGGTTGTCCAGATTAAAATAATGTCTATGCATTCGTCGCTGCTGAACACCCTAGCCATTGGCGATAAGCAGACAGTAAATATAGTGCGGCTGTACCATACACCAGCCTAGAACTATGCGGTCGAAAACGATGTTTACTAATGCAAGGGGTGCATTCGACCGCCAGCGCTGAGTAACATGCTGCGAGTGTGACTCTGTTTCTTATCTCTTCATATTCTGACGTAACCTGCCCGCTGGCAGTAGTTCTCCTGTTAAAATCAGTTGGTAGACACCCTACACATCACTTGTGCATTCGGGACATTTATAAGTAGAAAGTACGGCGTCCGTGAGCCACCTGGTATATGCGTACAACAGTTTTTATCTACTTAAACTATAAAATACGAAATGCAATTCATTACACAATAGCCCTTAATTAAATTGTGGATACACTCGCCTATTTTGAAAATAAATCAATAATTGTGGTTCGTTTTATGCTTTCGATGATCACTTTAAAAATACTGAACCAAAAGATTCCAAACCAATTAACTGATACTTGGAAACCCCTTGAAGTGAATGTGTAGCACATGTAATTTCTTCTATTTTTATCAGCAATTCTAAAATATGTTGCCAGCGTAACTGCTGCCTATCATCAAAATCCTTGAACGATACTAATTTTGGTTCCAAATTCACTGACTCGCATGGAACAGAAGCTATACTACGTTGTTACATCGACATAGGCCTACTGGAAAATTAATGGGATGGCTGGCTATTATTTAAAGTTCCTTCGATTCATATAAACTTCCTTCTATGGGTCATCCGCACCAAGCATCATTCTGATAACAATCTGAGATACATATCTTAACACAATGTTTCTGAAATTTCTTTATTAACGCTATCAAAATAAGAATTTTGGCTGTAGTGTAAAAAAAATCGTATAATGTGGATTCATCGTACGTCACTAGTATTTATACGGAGGTTCGGCAATTAGGTTTGTCCAGCTGATAATATTGGACAGAAATTATTGGGAATAAGATAAAGAAATATGTAGATCCGCATACTGGAACCATTTATCACCTGAATCACTTCGTGAATAAGGAAGAATATCGCATCTTACGGGAGAAAATTAGGACGCTTGGGAAAGTGAAGATATCACTCGGTCATTACTCAGTCACCACTAAAGTGTAAGCCTACTTTCTAATTCAACGTATTAACTCAAATATATTGAGAAAACACGCTATTTCGATTTTCTCTGCTGCATAAAATAACAGTTGGTACTGTTCTCGAAATTTTCCATTATTCATGAAATCAGACTGAAACCGTAACGACCGCTGAAGAGAGAGCTTCAACAGAAATTGTGATGGATGTTGGAGTATAATTCTGCTATTAGCTCTGATATATCTAATTGATTAGAATAGCATTAGTGACTACCATCATCAGGGAAGATCCGTTCTTCCATCCCCTTCTTGAAGTTAAAGAAAATGAAACAAGAGGCATTTCGCGAGATGTAGCTGCTATTCCATTCTTTTATTAAAGGCACTTAAAGAGGACCCATCAACTAGAAGTACGCTGTTGGTTAGACACTTGTACCGTAAGCCCAACCTTTTCGTATCGAATTTCGGACACAGCGACTGTCTCATTTGTATAAAGTGGTTGTTTTTGAAAATTTCTAACGTTTATTAATGTTTATTTTAAAATACCCAAAATAAAACATTGTTTCTTGTAATTTAGTATTTAAGTAAGTATGGAAACACAAGAAAACGAATTTGAACAAAAGGCCATAGAAATAAATTCTGCGTCTTCAGCCTGAACATTGTTTGAATACTCAGCAGTTCAACGATATTTGGTTGTATAATTTCGAGAGGCACAGCTATATTTAGTCAAGGAAATACAACTATGATGAAGATGACAGTGAGGAGGCTGGCATAAGTAAGGTGAAGAAGCAATATCAGATTCTGCTAGGAACAGTATGGCTGCCAGTCCACGCTTCCGAAGTCGCGATCCACTGGGAACCAACCTTTAGTTGCTTCGTAACTTAAGTACGGTACCGTGGAAATAGTCTACCTGCCCACCTAGAGAGCGATATACATAACAACTGAGAAGCGTCAAAGTACGAGTATGATGATGTTATTATTGTGCCGAAAGTTGAATGGATAAAGGGCCCAGAAATGTTTCAAATTATGAGTCTTGAATAGCTCTACCAAACTAAAAACTAATTTCGAAAATCACTTCCGATATAAATGCAATTCCCGGAAAACTGCCTAAAATCACTTGTTTCTTTACTCTTATTCCTTTTGATTAAAATTTTAGCCAAATTATTTACATAATTCTTTCTGTAATATGTTGCGTGGTTCAATACCTCAGGCTTTTTTTAAGAAATTTTGACATCGATGTAGTTATAAGGGCTTAAGTGAAACTCTGCATTGACTCACATTAGTGCTCGTAGTGGTAGAAAAAGGTAATTTACTTAACTACTCGACTGGATAAAGATGACTAAGAAAATTATTGTAACTTTAATGAATAAATAAAATATATTTTGCCAAACTTTATTGTATTTTATTTACATAAAAGTCGTAGCTCATATCCCTAGGATGTTTTCAACATTGAGTTGCTTGCTTGAAGGGCTAGAACTGTGGAATTTTACCTAGATATGAGTAGTGGTTCAAAGTCCACTCAGCCTACGTGACAAGAATTGAATCTCATGGTGAGATAGCAGCCACGGTCTAGAAAGTCAAGCACATTGGCCGATGAGATCCATCGCTATGCTGACCACGTGCCGCCTCGTATTCCTCATGCTTTTAGATTGAGCAGCGTTCACTTAGAAGGCCAAGGCTCATCGTGGCCGTAGCATCATGGGTATTATTACTATTATTATTATTATTATTATTATTATTATTATTATTATTATTATTATTATTATTATTATTATTATATTTTTCCCAAGGCTGTTCTATTCTCCCATGTAATTAAGTGTTGATGCATATGATTTGTTGCTTGATGCTAGCTGTTTTAAGGGGCCTCACATCAATCAATCAATCAATCAATCAATCAATCAATCAATCAATCAATCAATCATGACTGATCCGCATTTAGGGCAGTCGCCCAGGTGGCAGATTCTCTATCTGTTGTTTTCCTAGCCTTTTCTTAAATGATTGCAAAGAAATTGGAAATTTATTGAACATCTCCCTAACTCCCCTTCCTATAAATGAATATTTGCCCCCATTTGTCCTCTTGAATTCCAACTTTATCTTCATATTGTGATCTTACCTACTTTTAAAGACACCATTCAAACTTGTTCGTCTAATGATGTCCTCCCACGCCATCTCTCCACTGATAGCTCGGAACATACCACTTAGTCGAGAAGCTCGTCTCCTTTCTCCAAAGTCTTCCCAGTCCAAACTTTGCAACATTTTTGTAACGCTACTCTTTTGTCGGAAATCGCCCAGAACAAATCGAGCTGCTTTCCTTTGGAGTTTTTCCAGTTCCTGAATCAAGTAATCCGGGTGAGGGTCCCATACACTGGAACCATACTCTAGTTGGGGTCTCACCAGTGACAAATATGCTCTCTCATTTACATCCTTACTACAACCCCTAAATACCCTCATAACCATGTGCAGAGATCCGTACCCTTTATTTACGATCATATTTATGTGATTACCCCAATGAAGATCTTTCCTTATATTAATACCTAGGTACTTACAATGATCCCCAAAGGGAACTTTCACCCCATCAACGTAGAAATTAAAACTGAGAGGACTTTTCCTATTTGTGAAACTCACAACCTGACTTTTATCCCCGTTTATCATCATACCATTGCCTACTCTCCATCAAACAACATTATCGAGGTCATTTTGCAGTTACTCACAATCTTGTAACTTATTTATTATTCTGTACAGAATAACATCATCTGCGAAAAGACTTATCTCTGATTTCACTTCTTTACACATGTCATTGATATATAAGAAAACATAAAGGTCCAATAATACTGCCTTGAGAAGTTCCCCTCTCAATTATTGCAGGGACGGATAAAGCTTCACCTACTCTAATTCTCTGAGTTCTATTTTCTAGAAACACAGCGACCCATTCAGTCACTATTTTGTCAAGTCCAATTGCACTCATTTTTGCCAGTAGTCTCCCATGCTCTACCCTATCAAATGCCTTAGACAGGTCAATCGCGATACAGTCCAACTGACCTTCTGAATCCAGGAGATCATCGGCCCCATATGATTTTTTAATCAACCATACGTTGAAGAAAATTCCCTGATTATTCCCGTTCTTGTTCTTTACAGAAGAGTGTATTATCTGAAAATGAATTACTTTGATTGTATCATTTATATGTATCTAAGTTGTATTATAACTCTCCTTTATGTGTGTCTCTGCTGTGGTGTAGCACACGTTAAGTCCACCACCCTGTTCCCTCCTGTAACAAGGTTTCTCCAGTTACGAAGTACCAAGAGAGTAATTAGATTGCTGCATTACACCACCTTGTTCTTTTCTTTTTTTGTTAATAGGTAACAAGCTGTGCAAAGCTGCTTTGCGCTTCATTTGCATGCATCTCTCATATTCAGCATTCCATTTCTATGGCGTACTTGGCTTGCAGCAGATGAGAATGGTATGTTCCTATTATTACGTTGAAATAATGGTATCACCTTTATTTGACCTCTATAGTTAGTAAAATTAGCTGCAATGAAATACTTTAAAACACTGGTTGTTGTGACATAGTCTTGTGAAAAATGTGTTTCCTTGCTTGGCTGTGTATACGTCATACTAAGCTTTGATCCAATGAATAATTTAATCTACGTAGAGTAATCATTGTACTGACTTTCTGAAATTGTTAGAAACTGCCAATATGGTTTTCTGGAGCCACTTTTGCTGTGATAAAACTTCCTTGCTATACTTTTCACGAGCCTGTGGGGTGTATAGGTTTAGCAACTCTTCTTTTGACAACAATCAAGGTTCAGTCAAAAAGCTTAAAGAACAACGCAGACTGCTCACTGTGTTGACTTTGAGGAATCTCATTGTGTTCTTCATATGTTTGTGAAAGATATAAATATGCTGACTTATTTTGTAGACAAACATAGTATTTAGCTCAGGCATTTATGTAAGCCATGTTCCTTAAAGCCACTTCAGCTATGGAATACTGTTATTATGTTCTTTATGGTTGGTAGATTTACATTCAGGTTAGGGGTTGTGCATTTTGTGAGAGAGTAAAATCACTTTTCAGTTTCCCTACAAACCCCCAGTCATTTCCTGGAATTTGATTTGCTTTTGATCTTGAAAGCTACCTTCGGACAGGTGGATGCTAAATATGAATTTTGCTTTAAATATTTCCAGTAGTTTTGCATTTATAAGAAATTACACGCACCCGCCTTTTACGGTACGTCTACCGAGAGTGAAAAACGGTATGTTAATGATATCTCCCTTGAATTCGTATTTCCATTTGAGATCTACTTTGTTGCGCACGATTATAAGTGCAGATATTCATTTCGAGATTTATTGCTTTTAAACGGTACGTCGTATCGGTGTTCGTGCCAGATTTGGTGATTCTACCTTTTCCATAAGTGTGTCGAACTAGGCTTATAAAATGCACGTGTAAAAGTACAAAATTAACCGAAAATCCAGAAATGTAGCTCTGTCTATGGTTTAAGGGACCGAGATATGCCAATAAGTCACAGTATCAAAGTTGTAGATCTCTCCAAACTGAGCCGCGAGTGTGCTGCCTGTTTTGTGATACGACTTACCATTTAACCACCAATTACCCCGAAACGAAGGTTTGCACCGTTATTAAAATTGTCACCATATTTCTATATTTTGTGGGGCCAAAAGTTACACAATTGAACATCTTGGAACTTTCCTCAAAGGAAATTGAGTCCAGTTTTCGGGATTAGCACTCGCTTACATTGGGAGAAATTAAGGAAGAAAATAATACAGTTAAGAAAGGTGGCATTAATTGAAGGAAGGATAATAAGTTAGGGCAGCCGGATAGGACAAATATGTAAATATCAAGTGGATGTATAAGAAAAATGAAATGTCCCTCACTAAATTGTGATGATACGAGTTACAGATTTAAGAAAGCGGCAAGAGAGGAAGTATTCAGACACAGGGATTCTTAGATAAGAAGATGACTTATGGTGTTATTACATAAGCCTGAAGAGGCAAGGCAGAGGTAAGCAGAAAAAGGAAGTAGAAGAGAAATACAGTAGAAATTATGCAAATGCCATAAAACACCTCACGGTATGAAATAATAGGCTACACTCTCTGGTACTGTTGAAATGTTAACAGCCACCCTCCGTGCTATTCGAAGACGATTGTAACCTCCAACGGTACCGGTATTCTACAAATATCCCACATAATGACAATTTGGCGACTATTTCGTCTTCTACCCAATAATCATCATCATCATCATCATCATCATCATCATCATGCTTGTTGTTTAAAGGGACTAACATCTTGGTCATCGGCCTCTTGAAATCCAGAAAGAGTGAAAAGTGTTGATCGTGATCCTCAGAGTCCGGAAAGTTTAGTTAAAAAAGTGAGCAAAGCTTTACGAATTTAACTCCGAAGAAAGGCAGCATCGCTGAATGGAAACAAAAAGCTATGTTTCGGGAGTATCGTCACGAGAGGGGCGTAGCCCATATCGAAGAGTATGCGTAGTAAGCATGTTGACTTGCATTGTCCTTTTCCTAGAAGTACCGGGCGAGTTGGCCGTGCGATGAGAGGCGCGCGGCTGTGTGCTTGCATCCGGGAGATACTAGGTTCGAATCCCACTATCGGCAGTCCTGAAAATGGTTTTCCGTGGTTTCCCATTTTCACACCAGGCAAATGCTGGGGCTGTACCTTAATTAAGGCCACGGCCACTTCCTTCCAACTCCTAGGCCTTTCCCACCCCATCGTAGCCATAAGACCTATCTGTGTCGGTGCGACGTAAAGCCCCTAGCAAAAAAAAAATATCCTAGAAGTAAAGGTAAGGGTGTATTCTGCGCGAAGGCAGGTCCGAACCTCCGCAGAGGTGTGCCTGAGCCGGAATTTTTCGTACGGTAGGGTGGCCAGCTCCTTTCCGCTCCTCCATTCCGTTACCCCCACCAATAGCGCGTGGCAACCCATCCAAATCTTGACCACGCCCAATGATGCTTAACTTCGGAGATCTCACGAGATCTGGTGTTTCAACACTACTACGGTCGTTGGCTTTTTCCTAGAGACTGAGTGTTTTGTCTTGGCCGTACAAGATCAGTTTGTAGTTATTCGCAACTACCAGAAATTTATCTCGAAGACATCACAAAACTGTCAACTATGCTCGAGGCCAATAGAAAGAATTTGTCGCATTATGTCAGGCTGCGCACATCTAGTGAATTCACATTACAAACATCGACACGACCTAACACCAAAAATAATAAACCAGAAATGAAATGAAATGAAATGAAAATACACAGCCTGGTCCCAGTCATTCGACCGGGTCAGGAATGGAATGAATGAAGCCTCATCTAGAGGCAAGGATAGGAAATGTGCCGCCTGTCGCACTCCTCTAGGGCAATGATAAATGATTGATAGACGAAATGAAATGTTAATGGTGAGTGTTGCTGGAATGAAATATGACAGGGAAAACCGGAGTACCTGGAGAAAAATCTGTCCCGCCTCCGCTTTGTCCAGCACAAAACTCACATTGACGTAATTTGTTAGTTTCCCTGGCATTGGGACTGGGTGTATGTGGCATCTTCACAATAATTTCATCCTCATCACGATGTGCAGGTCGCTTACGGACGTCAAATGAAAAGACGTGCACCAGGCCTCTCCGGAGGCCATACGCCATTTCATTTCATTTAATTTCAAAAGATATACACACCAGAAGCATTGCTTGTAAACTCTCATCAGTATTATCATGACACATACAGTTTGTAATATTCGTAGTTCAGGCTAGGAAGACTGTATTCTCGTAGGGATTGCCCACCCAACCATTAGAATTCTAGAGACAACAATAGCATTTAAAAATCAGAGTGCGAAACTGACAACGCTCATAGACATTTCGCTCTGGAACAACCATTCCAATAGATTTACCAAATACTGTACTAGCAGAACAGAATCTACCTGTCGTTGAAAATCATCGGGTTGGGGATGTAATTTGCTTCTTTTTGTATCTTTCGTTGACGTGTAACTTTTAAACAGTAAACTTCACATACTTTGGTGTCCAGTCTGGAATTGCAGGACCTACCAGAACCGGCCAAATACCCAGTGCTTAGCTCTTTGGTGTTCTTAAATGATTGCCTTAATATATGAAAGCAGAATATCCTGGAGAACCATTAGATAACAAAGAAAATTCATATAAACTTTTCCATATGTTGGACTTTATTTGGTGGATAGACGGACTATGTACCCATTTTTCTTATTTTAGCCATAAAACATGGGCAAATTCAGTAAATACCAACATATTAATTGTGTCAATTTGGGAAAGATTCATCTTTGAAACATTTCCATTGGCTTATATCCATACCAAGTTTCACCTCAGTTGGTTCAGTATTTTCGGCGCGATTGGTTGATGAAGGAAGAGAGACCATCTCATTTTAAACTATTATAAGACTGTTAAAAGTAATTTCGTGAATATCATAATTCCAGGATAATTTCTTTAAAAAGAACGAAGGAGAATATACAGTCGTTTAGTTGAACCCCTCTCACAGTTAAATAATTATGAACTGTCCTGCTCCATAGCTAAATTGTTAGAGTGCTGGCTTTTGGTCACATGGGTCACGGGTTCGATTCCAGGCACGGTCGGAAATGTTAACATTTCAGCAATGACATCTTCTGATCAAGTATCCAAATTCATGTAGTATCAGTTTCACCAGCCACAATGACTGGGTGTATGTGTAGTCTTCATCATCATTTCATCCTCATCACGACGCGCAGGTCGCCTACGGGAGTCAAATCAAAAGATCTGCACCCAGCGAGCCGAAGTGCTCGGATACATACCGGCAGTAAAAGCCATACGCCATTTCATGTCAATATGAACTGAGTCCAACCATCATCGCCCTGGTCTCGTTCTAATTCTCCTAACCTGCAAGGTCCAGGCCATTATTTTTCTAGGTAGGCCATTCACATCCACTCACCTCACATAACCCCATCGCCGAAGCCAGTTGATACGTTTATCTTCATCCATCGAATTTATTCCCAACTTGACTTCGACTACCCTTCTACCGTTGTTCCCACCGGATTGTACCAGCAATTGGATGAGTTATTTGAGAAACCACACATGTCCATTTTCGGACAGAATAGGCTTAATGTATATGTATCGAGAGGTACACCTCAACGCCGCACATTCAAAATAAGAGCCTTAATGAACTCCTCTATCGACCGAAAGGTGAAACTGATACTACATGAACTTGGATCCTTGATCAGAAGATGTCACTACTGAAATATTTAGGAATTGTGTTATTGTGAAGTTTTCTAAACTGACTGAATTTCTCCTTGTTTTGTTTCGCTATACATCAAGAAGTTTGGACATTTTTCCACAGATGTCACTACCAAAAAATCTATGGTCACGCACTCTGGTGCCAGGAAGAATAATTTGTTATTGAAATAAATTTTATCTTTATAGGTTTTCTCAACTTTCATTTGTTTTGTTATGTACTTCTAGGTTTGTAACACTTCCGCCTTATTCCTCCAGTTTTGAATCTGGCCAATGATAATTTTCTGTAATTAATTTTCAGCCTATCACAGGCTCCTTTTTGGTCCTTTGGGTGTAACTTTTGTGTCTTCCAATAAAAGTGAGAGGGTGTATCCGGATTAGTCCAGTATCCTGTCGAACCTTCCCTGAGGGTATATAAACTGCGGCCTTTCTGGCTACCTTGTCAATTGATCATCTTCTTTCTGAGTGTGTGTGTTAAGGCAGGAGGCGGGGGAAGGTCAGATTCTTTAATTATGTAACAAACCTTTCTAAAATGTAAATCCTCTATCGGCTAATGTGTAATTTCCTGAAATTCCTAACTGTAAATCGGGGATAGAGAGTGAGGTTCCCTCACGAGCTCTCCTTCATCTTGGTTTGAGGTGACTACGATTTAGTAACTGTTTTTGTAATGTATTAGAGTAATTTCCATGCGAGCCGCCTCAGTAGTTTGGGAATAGCCCCAGTTTCATTGGCCGAGAGCCCTGTAAGGTTTTACTTTTTCATTATCTGGGAGAGCAGTGCACGCCTCCATTCAGTACGTGTTCGGGCCGTTTATTTAACCTGTTCTTTTTTCGCAAAGGCCCAATAGGTTGGGTACTAGATACCCCTGTGTAAAACTATTTAATTTTGTAAATAGTGCCTTTAGAGGCCAGCGAGTATAAGATTTTAATGTTAGGTTGCCTTGAGTGGGCTGTAAGAAATCGAGAGCGGGCAAGCTCTTATCTATGTTTGGTAACAGTGAGGGTGCCTTTGGCAAGGTGAAATATTGTACCTTCTGGAGCAAGTGCTCTTAAATCGGGATATGACCGTCCCTGTTTAAACATTGTGAGTTATCAAGTTTTGTAAACTGGATACGGTATCTCTGAAGCTGTAAACTAAGGGCTTGAAGCCCCAAAGCTGTAAACTTTATTAATCTTGGATTTTTCCAAGTCTGGGTTTTAGATTGGCATTGTACCTGAATTTTCATTCTTATTCCACCTAGTGGAAATTTGTTAAGTTTGTTTTTTTTAATACTGAAAGAAATATAACCTTAGTTAAAAATCTAATTCAGTTCTTGATATTGCAGTTAGATCCATTCAAGCCCGCACCTTCTTTCATCTCTCTGCGTTCCACTAAAACTCGGTAACAGTAAATATGTTAAAATTTTATGTATTCCCATCTTGCGGAGAGAAAGCATACATGTCCACCTCATTATAAGCGTTTTACTGGGACCTTTACAATTTTCTCTTGGTCTGCTGTTAATAGGCAGACATACCTGAGGAATGTGAATAAGAGTCATGATAAGACATTCTCTTACGCAGGGCGAGGTGGCTTAGACCCCAATTTGGCAGGTTCGATACTGGGTCAGTCTGGTGGTATTTGAAGATCGTGTCGGTACTGGCATGTAGAAGCATTCCTGCTGGACTAAATTCCGGCACCTCGGCGTTGCTGAAAACCGAAAAAGTAGTTCCTGAGACGTAAAAATAAACGATATTATACATTCTCTTTGCGTTATTGTTAACAGGGAGGATGTTCCTGAGTAACTGTAATAAGTGATATTGAGAAGACGAACAATGATGAAAAATATTCTGAGTTTTGAGTTCAATCTTCTTGCATGAAGGGAAATTTAAAGATTGAAATTTAGTTACATAATTAAACTGTGATATGTTGTGCGCTTAAATGTTGGTAAGCATTAAATCATCTTATTATGTTTTCTTTTCGTTTTGTTACTTGAGAAATCACACATGCCCAGTAACTTTTTTAAAAATAATCAGAATTATTGTAAAAGATCTGATGTATAACTCTTATAAAAACCAGACATAAATTCCAATCGTTAGAAGCTGTAGGCAGTTCTTTCCACGTTCGCCAAAACCAACAGTGGTGGACATGTGTGTTTTCTCAAATAACAGATTCAATTATTCTCGCAACTTGCATGTCTGCTACTTCTAAGATACCCTGATCCCACCCATTTTTCACTCTCCTACAGCAAAGTCGGTCTCAAAACGAACCGATGTATAGATAATTTCATTTGATAGTCCGTCAGGGTTTGTTTTCAGTATATGTAGGCTATATGCATAGATAAGTCGGAATCTTTTATATAATGTTTCTCTCTAAATTAAGTGTCGTCTTGAAAGGAGAAACCTTTTCCTAAAACCATGAACAGCAACTTCATATATATATATACTAGCAAGATACCCGTGCTTCGCTACGGTATTATACTGAAATTTATAATTGAATGCTTATTGTTTTAGATATATAATCCGCCGAAATTCGCGATCTGACTCTTTTTATGCGAGAATCCTCCAAAAATCGCGATCTGACTCGTTTACTAATAGATTACGGCAAGTTTCCTCCCATTTTTCAATCTTTCTGTCCAGCAATCGATTTCGTACTTCCCGGGCTAGGTTCAGGTATTCCACCCAGTTAGTTGGGTCCCTAAATCTTTGCCATCTTTTCCTATAAGCATTTTTAATATGGATGAAATCCTTCCGGGGATCTGTCGTGGTGTCGTCTTGGGTGCCTTGGCGGTAGCCTACTGAACCCGCGGCCGGACTGCATTCTTAGTCATTAGCCGTCCAGGACCCGTTTCCAGCGTGGTCCGCACATGTGACGACGGTCCAGAACATTACTATTATTATTATTATTATTATTATTATTATTATTATTATTATTATTATTATTATTATATGTTCTGGACCCCACAGCAATATGCAAGACCGCTACTTGGCGGTAAATTACATCTGCTGCCATTGTCATTGTTGACAATGTGACCAGCACCATTGTCGCGCGTAGGCAAGTGTGCGGGATTTCTGGCGATACGAATGACATACCTCCGTGTATTATTGACCTTATTATAGAGGTGAACAATTTGACGGCCAATCTCATTCCTATCGTTTAATTCAAATGTGTGTAAATTTGTATTTATATGCCAGGAGAATCTACTGTAATCTAAGAACGTTCTCCGAAGGAAAAGATGGCTGTTGAAAAAGAACCCAGGAAAGATTAAAAATAATCGGTTTATGATCAGAATAAGTACATCGAAAGTCTACAGCCTGTTTCCTATCATTCGACAGGATCAGGGATGGAATGAATAAAGCCCCATCTAGCGGCAAAAAGAGGAATTGTGCCAGCTGCCGAAGCTCACCTCTGGGGCAATGATCGATGAGTGACCAATGAAATGAAATATTGGACAGTGTTGCTGGAATGAATGATGACAGGGAAAGCCGGAGTATCCGGAGAAAAATCTGTCCGCCTCCATTTTGTCCAGCACGAATGTCACATGGAGTGACCGGGATTTGAAACACGGAACCCAGCTGTGAGAGGCCGGCACGCTGCCGCCTGAGCAACGGAGGCTCCTTATAAGTACATTATGAACAGTAAAATCAATTGGTCTCACCTCCTTTTACATCCCACCGCCGTTAAATTTATTTACCCCCACCCACAAAAAAATTAAAAGAAGGCGTGTTTCTTTATGTTTAAAGGAGATTACAAATACCAGTGTTCACGTTTATTACCTTCAGTTTTGAGATATAAGTATCCCCTTAAAAATAATTAACTTTTTTTTAACTTCCTTTCACACTCCCCTCGCACAAAGTGATATTAAGGCAAAAAATACTTGTCCCTTTAGTAGTAAAGGGTCTTCTAAATACCAATTATCACCACTCTAACCTCTTCAGTTTTTGATTTATGTGCCCTCATGAAAGGAATTCAACTCCTTTTCACTCCCGCCCCCCCAAAACGCGCTTTCTTTGTTTTTAAAGTAGATCAAAATACCAATTTTCACGTCTGTAACAACTTTAGTTTTTATTAGCTGTATGTATTCTCATACAATTAAGTCAATTAATTTTTCAATCCTTTAACCCTCAAACCCCCTTCATTGGATTTTCCGAGAATACGTGTTTGTTTACTTTTAAAGCAGATTCCAAAAATCAAATTTCACGTGTGTAACATCTTCATTTTTGAGATAACAGTAGCCTAATTAAAAGAATTCAACACCATTTTCAATCACTTTAACCCCCCCCCCCACTACCAAAGTGGTTTTTCCGAAAACTAAAAATACACGTTTCTTTATTTTTAATACAATAAAAAATTACCATTTTCCACTTCTCTAACATTGTAACATTTTACGCATCTCAGATATTCTGTAGATATGGTCTTTCAAAAAATTCACCCCAATTTGCCACTCCTGTTTAACCTCCATTAATTGAATTTTCCAAAAGCAAAAATATACGTGTTTCTTTATTTTTAAAGGAGATCCCATTTACAAATTTTAAGTTCTGTAATATCTTCAGTTTCTGAGATATATGTATCCTCATTAAAGGCATTCAAACCATTATTCACCCTTTTACACCCCTCCTATTGGGATTTAGAGAAAACAAAGAAATACGTGTTCCTTTATTTTTAAGGGAGATTCTAAACACCAATTTTTACATCTGTAAACGTTTAAAGTTTTAAGATGTAGACACACTCATATTTAAAATTCACCCCCCCTTTTCACCCCCATTATTTGGATTTTCCAAAAACGAAAAAATACTTGTTTCTTTATTTTTAAAGTAGATCCCAAATGCCAATTTTCAGGTCTGTAATATATTCAGTTTCTATGATATAAGTATTCTCTTTAAAGGCATTCAACCCATTCTTCAAGCCCTTTTCACCCCTCCTATTGGGATTTTCCGAAAACAAAAAAATACGTGTTCCTTTATTTTTAATGAAGATTCTAAATACCAATTTTTACATCTCTAAACTTTAAAACTTTTGAGATATAGATGCACTCATTTTAAAAATTCACCCCCCTTTCACCCTCGCATTAATTGGATTTTCCAAAACAAAAAGATGTGTGTTTCTTTATTTTTGAAAGCGATCAAAGGTACCAATTTTGAGGTCTGTAATATCGTCAGTTTCTGAGATATAAGTATTCTCTTTAAAGGCATTCAACCCATTTTCACCCCTTTTCACCCCTCCCATTGGGATTTTCCGAAAACAAAAAAATTCGTGTTCCTTTATTTTTAATGAAGATTCTAAATGCCAATTTTTACATCTTTAAACTTTAAAACTTTTGAGATATAGATGCACTCATTTTAAAAATTCACCCCCCTTTCACCCTCGCATTAATTGGATTTTCCAAAAACAAAAATATGTGTTTCTTTATTTTTGAAAGCGATCAAAAGTACCAATTTTGAGGTATGTAATATCTTCAGTTTCTGAGATATAAGTATTCCCTTTAAAGGCATTCAACCAATTTTCACCCCTTTTCACCCCTCCTATTGGGAGTTTCCGAAAACAAAAACATACGTGTTTCTTTATTTTTAATGAAGATTCTAAATACCAATTTTTACATCTCTAAACTTTAAAACTTTTGAGATATAGATGCACTCATTTTTAAAATTCACCCCCCTTTCACCCTCGCATTAATTGCATTTTCCAAAAACAAAAAAATATGTGTTTCTTTATTTTTGACAGCGAGCAAAAGTACCAATTTTGAGGTCTGTAATATCTTCAGTTTCTGAGATATAAGTATTCTCTTTAAAGGCATTCAACCAATTTTCACCCCTTTTCACCCCTCCTATTGGGATTGTCTGAAAACAAAAAAATACGTGTTTCCTTATTTTTAAAGAAGATTCTAAATACCCATTTTCACATCTGTAAACTTTTAAAGTTTTGAGATATAGACACACTCATTTTAAAATTTCACCCCCCCTTTTCACCCCCTTAGCGACGGAATATCCAAAAATCCTCTCTTAGCGAGCACCTACATCTTAATATGAATATATCCCCAAAATTTCATTTCTTTATGTCCAGTAGTTTTGGCTCGGCGATGATGAATCTGTCAGTCAGTCAGTCAGTCAGTCAGTCAGGACAAGCTACTTTATGGAGCAGAAACCTTGACGAAGATGGCTGACCCAGTCCTTGAAAAAAGAGAAAGAAGATTCTTGCGAAAAATCTTAGGCCCTAGAAAGTCGACGAGTGACCCAAACACATTCCGGTTAAGATCGAATTTGGAGCTCTACAAGACAGTAGAAAGAATCACGACTGTGATGAGAAAAAGGAGACTGACGTTTTATGGACATATCAAAAGAATGAACCCTGAGAGATTGACCAACAGAATACTTCTTCTGCAGGAAAGGTGGAAAAAACAACCGGGATGGCTTACACACGTGCACAATGACTTGGCAGAAATAGGTATCAAGGAGGAGGATATAAAAGAAAGGACATCATTTAGGAAGAAGTTTGCGGGATTGAGGGATGCGTCTGAAGAGCAACATGCAAAGCCACGGAACATCTCGGTGGAAGAACGAGCAAGAAGAAGTCAAAGACTCAAGAATCTTTGGCGAGAGTGTAAAGAGAAGGGTATCAGTCTGCGTGACAGAAGGAAGATTGTGTAAACGTGGCCCACAGGTGGCCGTATCGATTAATAATAATAATAATAATAATAATATATATATATATGGTATTACGCAAGAGTTGCTATAATATTAAATCCTGCCATTAACGTACGTCGGATGAGTTTCGTGACGTCAGAACTTATCCGGTATTCGAGCGCAAAGAGTTAACAACTTATAAGGATATAAAACTGGCAAAATTGTTAACAAAAAAGTCATTACAGAAATGTTAAATATTGTGTCAAACAATGTTCCAATACGATTTTGAATTCTGACTTCAATACTGGTGGAGCTGCAGGCTCTGTCAGGCAACTACGAAATGTAAAATTTGTTATGTAATAATGGCCAAAAAAGTTGAGCTGTGTGATACTTATGATGATAGATGAGATTTCGTGAATGAAAATATGAACATTAATATCTGAAATCATTGCTTTCCGGCAATGAAGTAAAAGATGGAAATTTCATTCATATGCAAAACAGAGCATGCGAAGAAGTAATGAATTTTGTAAGTGCGCACTGGCACGTTCTAACAATAGTTTTGTCCCCCATTCCATATGCTAATTGCACAACAAACTCTTGGAATACAGCCCCATCGTTACTATATCACTCTTTAAGTTACGATTCTTCTTAACTGTTTCAAGTACACCACATGAGACTAATGCAGAACTAAATCACACACTGCTGTTGTTTCTTACACATTCAAGCAATGTGACATATAATTTAAGCGAAAAGTATAAATGAGATTATTATGGAACTTCAATATTGTTCAGAGTGCCTGCGTCATTTAAAACCTCTAATTTCCCAAACTACTTCCACTGACAGTAAAAAATGCCCAAACATATATCTTGGCCATACTGAATTTATGGAGTCTGCTCATCCAAGAACAGATATTAAGACAAACATGATTTCAAAATCAACCCATGTACTGAGGGTTTATAGAAATTAAAAATAACTATGTTGAATATTCTCTGTAAACTATTGATTCTCTGTAAAATCTATAGATTTTTAAATCATCTATTTTAAACAATGTTTGTCTAATACGCTTTTATATTTAATCTTGAAATAGGGAGTAAAATAAAGTCTTCTATAAATATGATGTGTAGTAAGTGATTGGCTCCCACACTGATGTTTGTGACACTTGGCGTAGCTAGGCTGTTCTGTGCCTGCAACTGCTTCACAGGCTACTAAGGCTGTCACGAAACACCACGTACGTCATAATTCGGGCAAACTTGTGGTGACCAGTCGGTAGTGGGTGAGAGAGGCATGATTCATCATTGCAGCTTTTGAGTACATCAGTAGAAATGCCGCCGGACTGAGTGACTTAGACGGTTGAGGCGTTGGCCTCCTGAATCCAACTTGGCAGTTTCGATCGTGGCTCATTCCGGTGGTATTTGAAGGTGCTTAAATACGTCAGCCTCCTGTCGGTAAATTTACTGACATGTAAAAGAACTTCAGCGGGACTATTAAATTCCGGCGCCTTGGCGTCTCCGAAAAACGTAAAGAAGTAGTTAGTGAGATGTAAAGCCAATAACATTATTATTCATAGAAATGCCATCACATCATTAAAAATTATGAATTAGTGTGTAGAACTTCACTTCAGTCGTTGTGCATTTTCAGAGACGCCTGGGTGTTTAAACATTATCAAAAAGGACGTGCATCCGTATCTTTACAAATTTACTGTTGTGCATCCGTTAAAGCGTCCAGACGAAACTTCGCGCTTTGAGTAATGCGGTAGTTTATGAGCGAAGTGGAGTCAGGAATTTTGGATCCTCAGTGTTCCGTTTCTTCAGATGAGGCGCTTTCCATCATCATCATCATCATCATCATCATCATCATCATCATCATCATCATCTTCTTCTTCTTCTTCTTCTTCTTCTTTTCTACCTCTTTTCCCACATCTGTGGGGTCATGGGTGCGAACTGTATCGCACATGTGGATTTGGCCTTGTTTTATGGCCGGATGCCCTTCCTGACGCCAACCCTATATGGAGGGATGTAATCAATATTGCGTGTTTCTGTTGTGGTTGGTAGCGTGGTATGTTGTCTGAATATGTCGAGGAAAGTGTTGGGACAAACGCTAACACCCAGTCCCCACATCAGAAAAATTAATCAGACGTGACTGAAATCCCCGACCGGGACGGCAATCGAACCCGAGACCCTCTGAAACGAAGGCCTCAACTCTGACCATTCAGCCAATGAGTCGGAATAAAACTCTCTTCAGCGTATCCAAGATAATTCTGAGCTCGCTGGAGCCGGGGGTTCAAGACCGGGTGCCCTTCCTGACGACACGTGATTCTTGAGATGAAAATCTCGATCCAGAATTGACGGGGATTCGAAACCTCAGCTAAGCCACTGAGCTAATTACGCCCCCTACCCCGTCTCCCGTTCCGGCATCTTCTGGGATGTCGATTAACAAGGATCAAACCGGGCCAGTTTTATTTTACCCAAGTGGTTGATCCAGCCATTACGGTCATTTACCTGAAACGTCTGCCAAGATTTATAATTAGAATTAAGTAAACTGAACTTTTCACACTGCTTTATTTCTTAAATTTAAATTTACGCAGCTTTTCGCAGTTGAAAAAATTTATGGTACAATGATTTACAATTTCTTTCGTTTTTACAAGAGGCCAGTACTGCAGGCTCAATTTGCAACGCTTGTCTTTCAGATACTCTTTTGGTCTCATTCGATCCCTTTTCGAGTCAGTTTTCCTCCTGCATAGGTTTTCTATGGGTTTTTAGCCGCTAACTAGTCATTTATTTGGACAGGTTCGTAAAATATGCTAAATTTAGTCGATTTTCAGCCACAAAGGTTTCAATATTGTTTCATTTACAGGGACAATTTGATTTGTCTGGTGTTCTATAATATATCTCGGTTCATTGTATGTACCTAGGTTATGTTAATACAAAGGGAAATCTTCAATGAGGTAATCACTTTTAGGAGGTTGTAAATAAAGGTTACAATTCACTTCATATGATTATGAGGGTATTTAGGGGTTGAGTAAAGGGAAGGGTGTAAAAGTCTCTGGTAAGACCTCAATTAGAGTACACCGAACTCGACAGCTGCAGGCGCTTAAGTGCGGCCAGAGTCCAGTGATCGGGAGATAGTGGGTTCGAGCCCCACTGTCGGCAGCCCTGAAGATTGTTTTCCGTGGTTTCCCATTTTCACACCAGGCGAATGCCGGGGCTGTCCTTCCACTTCCTAGGCCTTTCCTATCCCATCGTCGCCATAAGACCTATCTGTGTCGATGCGACGTAAAGCAAAGCAATTAGAGTAGGATTCCAATATATGGCACCTACACCAGGATCACTTTATACCCGAATTATAAAAGGTCCAAAGGGTAACAGCACCATTTGTTCTTGATGATTTCTGACAAACGAACAGTGTTTCGGTAATGTTGTAAATTTTGGTGGGAAGGCCTGGGAGTAAGGAGGCGAGCTGCTCGACTAAGCGGTATGTTCCGAGCCGTCAGTAGAGAAATAGGGTGGAATGACATTAGTAGAAGGTTAAGCTTGAATGGAGTTTATAAAAGTAGGGAAGATCGTAATACGAATATAAATTTGGAATTCAAGAGGACGAATTGCGGGAAAATATCCATTTATATGAAAAGGAATTGGAATAATTTATCAAAGGAGATGGTCAATAAATTTCCAAGTTCTTTGAAATCAATTAAGAAAACGCAAGGTAAACAATTGATGGCTGCCACCAGGGTGACAGCCCTAAATGCAGATCAATGATTGATTGATTATCGTCGAGAAAAATTAAGTTACACTTTATCGTTTCTATGTAGGACCTATATCCCAACCTGCACTGCGCGCGAACAGTGTTTTGACTGCCAAAATTATACCGAGTGTGCACCGGCACTGACTTATTATTCCAGAATGCCTAGCAAACGAAACAGAGAAGCAAACAACTTATGCGAGGAAGTTGTTCCATCATTCCATCATCAGATATTCAGTGTTGAGGAAACTATCTTCCAGAATTTAAATATTTACGCCAAACTTTACTTGCGTACGAGGTTCATACGAAACCACACTGCCTGACAAAAAAAAAAAAAAAAAAAAAAATGCAGAAGAAGAAGAAGAGGAGGGGGAGCAAACGAAATGAGACTTCACGTGTTGAGACGGTATGTGATTTTATTTCATTGATTACAAAATCGAATAATATTATAAAGAACATGACAGTACGAGTCCACTTATCAGTATGACGTTGCATCCCCTCTGGCCTCGATGCACGCCATGATTCGGTTAAGAAGGGTGTCATAAAGTCGTTGTATCCTTTGCTGAGGCAAACTGGCCGACAACTGTTGTAACTGGTCCTTGATATCCTGGATACTGGCACTGGGTCCTATTTGATGTCCAAGCTGGTTGCACACATGTTCTATCGGCGACAGATCTGGGAGAACATTAACATCACGCGGACAGTTCATAGAGACACGTGCCGTGTGTGCACGAGCACTGTTCTGTTGAAAAATGACACCAGGAAACTGTCGCATGAGTGGTAACACATGAGAACGCAGGATGTCCGTGACGTACCGTTGCGCCGTCAGGGTTCGCACAATCAAAACTTTGGAAGAGTGGGACTTATTCACTGGTCACAGTCATACTAGCAGATGGTCAATCGCGGTAGTACAGAACCGCGATTCATCGCTGTACACAGTACGACGCCATTCATCAACAGTCCATGCTCCTTCGCCTCGGTAGCCTACGCATGGGACGGTAATTTCCTAGTCCGGCTGCTACTAGTCTGCGACCAATTGTACGGGATGACACAGAATGTTGACTTTTTCTCGGATGGCAGGCGCAGCTATAAAGGGTTTGCGACGTCCTTGATACACAATACGGTGATTCTCTCTTGTGGCGAACAGGCGTGGTCGATCGGAACCTTGACGACGAGTATGCCTGGCCTCACGTTCTCCTGCAGTGCAAGATCGGGCGACTGTCATATTCAAATGCTGCACAAATCTGGATTTTGCACGATTCAACCAGCCGGCCAAATGAAGACCTAAAATGAGGCTCCTTTCAAAACTCTGTCAGCTGCTGATAACGCTGCCTCACATGAGTACGTGGCATCTCCGTATCCTTCAGTGATCACTCAACATCTGATGCTGTTCACACCCATTATATGTCTCTCAAGTCTTGGTTACAACACTAAACACGAACAACACTTTGGTGGCCGTTCAAACTGTTATAGAGAATTCCAACTCTAATCACTTACACACCCGCCGATGTTATGTACGTGTACGAAATTATGTCGACATCCGTCCATTCCTTCCGGGTGATTCAATTATTTTGTCAGGCAGAGTGTAATGGGCGTTATGGTACGATGTTTCAGAAGAAATTATTTGTAATAATGAAATTCAACATAGACCAGTGGTAAAATAATACGACCAGGAGAAATGAAATGTTAAATTTGGCGAAGCCTGAACGTTTAGTAATTAAATCTGAATTTGACGCAGACAATTAATTCGTACGAGTTCATCCACGTTTGAACAAGTGGACGTTCCTCTGCAAACTAATTAAACTGTATACGTTATTGTGCTGTTATTGAATAGCTGCGGGCAACAGTAATTGATTTACGGTCGATCATTTACTTGTTCAGAGTTTTCAAACGAAACCAGTGACCAGAATACCATAAACAATCATATGTTGTCATTAAGCCAAAATCATCACCTAAACAAAATAAGTTGGGAATACTTCCACAGACACTGTTGATTAGGTACAACATCGTATTTCAATGTCCTATTATTTATGTGAAAGAATAATTCATTCGTGAAAATTCAAATGAGAGAGAAAATGTGGTTAGAGGAAGTGGTCATTTCTGAAATATGTAGATCACTGGCGAAATCAGTTATCAGAAATTGAATAATAATAATAATAATAATAATAATAATAATAATAATAATAATAATAATAATAATAATAATAATAATAATAATAATAAACTGACCTCATTTACCGTGTGGAGCCATTTTTATTTGACACCACAAGGCCTGCGTACTAATTCAATGTCGACATGCTTATCAATACCTAATTGGAGTTATGACTGTCGCCAAGGTGTCCGATTCTTCATGACCAAAGCCCGATTTTCATGCCGTAAAAGGTTATATGCAAACTAAATTCGGTTAATAGGATGTGTTGGCCACCCGCTCTTCCATAATGCAGCAAGAGTAACATAAATTATAGGAGTTCTGATGGACCGTATCCCTAATGTATATGCAATCCCCATGGCATGATCGTTGTGAAAGTAGACAATAATTGCTGCTCGCTTCAAAAACTTTGCATTCTAACCTATTAATCCATAAAAATCCGGGCTCTATATTATGACTTTTTTACCTAGCCCTTTCTTTAATGATTTAATGCCCTAAATTTTCCTCTTGATTTCCAAATTTATCTTCATAGCATCGCTGAACCGGCGAAACCTTGTATTCCACAATGTTCTTCTTAGCCAATATTCTCTTTAAGAATGGTCACGCTTCCCAGCCACATATGGATATGCAATTCATCAGGATAATATTTTCGTTGTGTTTGTTTTTCTATGCTGATGGATAAACGAAAATGAACATTAAATGTATTATACTGTAAGAGTGCGTAAATACATCATTCAAACACAAATTCCTACGGGGCGGTACAGGAAGGGCAAGTTGTTTTACAATGCTTGTTAAAGCTAAAGGTTCCACCTATTCAATACAACATCATAATGGTCTGTTTAGAACATCAGATATTTATTTAACTTATTGTAAAATACATCTTTGGGACCGGTTTCGGCAATCCACTATGCCATCGTCAGCCATTGGAAGTTTAACAGCAAGGAACATTCAAAAAAGTAAAAATATGCTATAAAATCATTATAGAATGTATGTTTGGTATACTTTTAACAGCAAGTCCTATTCTACATGAAAAACATTAAAAATAGCTAGATAACATTGACCCATTGTACTATACAAATAACAAGTCTTTTTGAAAAAATACAGTAATATTTGATGCGTCTAAAATTGTTTATAATTGAAAGAGTCTATGATTTGGTGTAGCTTATGTACAAGAAATTTATTTGAAATTGATAAGTAATTCTACAAAGCATCAGCCATTTTAAACCACAGTTTTTTAAACAACAAGTCCTATTCTACATGAAGGACATTAAAATTGGCTAGATAACATTGACCCATTGTATTATACAAGTCTTTTTTTTTAAAAAAATACAGTATTATTTGGTGCGTCTAAAACTTTTCCAATCACCTAACAAACAACTTTAGACGCACCAAATAATACTGTACTTTTTCAAAAAAGACATGTTATTTGTATAGTACAATGGGTCAATGTTATCTAGCTATTTTTAATATTTTTCATGTAGAATATGACTTGCTGTTAAAAGTATGCCCAACATACATTCTATAATGATTTTATAGCATATTTTTACTTTTTTGAATGTGCCTTGCTATTAAACTTCCAATGGCTGATGATGGCATACTGGATTGCCGAAACCGGTCCCAAAGATATATTTTACAATAAGTTAGATAAATATGTGATGTTCTAAACAGATCATTATGATAATGTATTGAATAGGTGGAACCTTTAGCTTTACCAAGCATTGAAAAATCTTGAGTCAATACGGACAAAAAATGAAGTTTTTAATACTAAATAACGGAAAGTTGGCCATGCGGTTAGGAGCGCGCAGCTGTGAGCTTGCATCCGGGAAATAGTGGGTTCGAATCCCACTGTCGTCAGCCCTGAAGATGGTTTTCCGTGGTTTCCCATTTTCACAGCAGGCCAATGCTGGGGATGTACCTTAATAAAGGCCACGGCCGCGTCCCTCCCAGTCCTAGGCCTTTCCTGTCCCATCGTCGCCATATGACCTATCTGTGTCGGTGCGACGTAAAGCATATAGCAACAAAAGAAAAAAAATATTCATTTTACTTCACACATTGGCATACAAAAATGAACACAACAAAAATTGTTCTGATGGTCCGCATACCCATACGTGGCTGGGAGGCGTCACCAGTCTTAAGGAGAATAATGAATACGAAGGACACTGTCGGATACGAGGTTTTGCCGGTACAGCGATAATATTATTATTGTTCGTGCTCTTAAGAATTCCATTCAAGCTTAATAGTCCACTAATGTCACCCACGCCAAGTCACCATTGACAGCTGTAATCATCCCGCTTAGTCTCTTTACTGCCAAGTCTAACCAGCCCAAAGTTTACAACATTTCCTTTACAACACTCTTTTGTCGATAATCACACACACACAAAAAAAATTCTGCTGTTTTCATCCCGATCTTATCCAATTCTCGAATAAATCAATCCTGGTAAGTATCCCGTACACTGGAACCGTACTGGGGGTCTTGCCGGTGATTTATAAGTAGAGCCCTGCGGATATCCGAGAAATTAGTATCTTAGCGGATGCAAACTGTGGGCCGATGGACAAACCGTCAAGAGTGATACTATTGCCAATTTCTGCAGCGACATCTGCATCCGGCTATGCGCGGGGCAAACGTCTACGTTTGTTGCGAGACGATCGCCTTATCGCACGTTGTCATGTCGCAAACAGTGCCTAGATCTTGGAACACCTTGCTTACTCCGAAGTTGGAGAAAACCCTCCGATGGTGCCGATTTCCTGACGTGGCATCTGTACTCCACGCAGAGAACGCCTTGCCAACAGTCTCCAACGGCTTCGCGACATTTGGCAAACGGTAATGGACTTTGCGGGTTACTACATTGAAGGAATGCAATGCAATTGTACTTGTGAATTCATTATGTATTGCCAATATTATCATTATTGCCACTACTTATCCACAGCTCCCGTATAACACCCAAGTACTTAAAGCATTCCTCGCGGGGTACATTAACTCCATCAACACAGTAATTAATACTAAGGGACCGGGCGAGTTGGCCGCGCGGTTAGGAGCGTGCGGCTGCGAGCTTGCATCCGGGAGATAGTGGGTTCGAATCTCACTGCCGACAGCCCTGCAGATGGTTTCCCGTGGTTTCCCATGTTCACACCAGGCAAATGCTGGGGATGTACCTCAATTAAGGCCATGCCCACTTCCTTCCAACATCTCGGTCTTTCCTCTCTCTTCGTCGTCATGAGACCTATCTGTGTCGTTGCGACGTAAAGCAACTGGCAAAAAAAAAAAAAAAAAGTATTTGTCCTCGTGGTGAAACTTAAAACATGACTTTTCATCCCGTTGTATTCCATTGTCTGCTATCTATGTCACAAAATTCAGTTTTACTGTACCGTGGAGGCAGAGAACTGGATCTCAGCAGGGGAATCTATGGCTGAGTTTCATACAATGTGTGTCACCAGAGCTATTTTACGTAACTTATAGTTATCGCACAAGAAGGTGAGTTCCCGCCTTTAAACCAGCGATCTCCAGATCAAAGGCGGATACTGTTCTGCTGATTCATAGTAATATGCCTACAAATTAAATAATGAATACACACATACTGTCTCCATATCTCCACGAAAATCTGGTGATGCCCGAACTAGCCTGTCACTCGGGCGTGTCCGGTTCTAACTCTCTAAGCAAAGTCTAAACTGTTACCGCTAATACAGATTTTTGTGGAACGTATACTTCGACAGACAGCATTAATACCGGTTGAAGCTATATACTTAAATAATGGGCGACAATCTGTTAATTTAGATACTAAGTTGATTCAAATAAATGCACATGAAACCACAAAATGATCGAACTCAATGAAAACGAGCGAACAGAAACACACAAAAATAAATTTACATTATATCAATAGATGTTCACGAGTCCATCAACACACCTAATCCAACGTAGAAAAAATTACAATTTCCGAATCAAATACCTTGAGTATAACCACACTACACTTGAGATTTAATCATTGGTGACTTGTATTTAATTCATGAGAAATGTGTAGCTAAAAATTTTGTCCTCAGACTTTGTGGTAAAATCTTAGCGTCTTTACCTGATTATTTAGAGTTATCACTTAGCCTACACTTACCTTAATATTACTACGTGAATCGCAATAACTAATAAGTCACACAATAAAATTACACATAATCACATGAAACTCTCACGTGGATTTCAATTCACCACGGAAAAACACACATCTACACAAATCAAATCAATAAATCGGCCTGGGGCACATGCACCTTTAACATCATGTCATTCTCACAAGTATACATAAAAGAAATCACACACTGACCAAGAGAGACTTTCGCCATTCCACGTTCATCCTTTCTCATGCATACCAGTAGTATAATAAGCGGGTTCGGCCGCCTCCTCCTCCTCCCGCCGCCTCCTCCGCCTCCTCCTCCTCCTCCGCCGCCGCCGCCGCCGCCGCCGCCGCCCGCGGGAAATTTGAATTTTGGCGGGAAATTTGAATTTTGGCGCGAGATTTGAATTTGTAAACAAAGCCACGTGCTTTTTGACAGCTGTCATCGACAACAACGCAACGCTAACCTCACTGCTGCCATCTTGACGGGCCTAAACCTCACTAGTGCCAACTTAACCTAACTAGCATGAGGTAAACAAAGCCACGTGTTTTTTGACAGCCACGTGCTTTTTGACAGACAACAACGCATCGCTAACCTCAGTACTGCCATCTTGACGGGCCTAAACCTCAGTAGTGCCAACTTAACCTCACTAGCATGAGGTAAACAAATCCACGTGTTTTTTGACAGCCACGTGCTTTTTGACAGATTTGTAAACAAAGCCACGTGCTTTTTGACAGACAACAACGCATCGCTAACCTCAGTACTGCCATCTTGACGGGCCTAACCTTAGTGGTACCAACTTAACCTCACTAGCATGAGGTAAACAAATCCACGTGCTTTTTGACAGCCACGTGCTTTTCGACAGATTTGTAAACAAAGCCACGTGCTTTTTGACAGACAACAACGCATCGCTAACCTCAGTACTGCCATCTTGACGGGCCTAAACCGCAGTAGTACCAACTTAACCTAACTAGCGCGAGATAAACAAAGCCACGTGCTTTTTGACAGCTACGTGCTTTTTTGACAGCTGTCATCCGCCATCTTTAAACTACAGAGCACCGTGCTGCCCTCTTTCGTCACCTGTCATCGGCAGTGCTGCCATCTTGACGGGCCTAAACCTTAGTGCTACCAACTTAACCTCACTAGCTCGAGATAAACAAATCCACGTGCTTTTTGACAGCCACGTGCTTTTTTGATAGCTGTCATCCGCCATCTTTAATCTATAGAGCACAGTGCTGCCCTCTTTAGCTACTTACCTTTGAAATGTGGTGGCGGATAATTTGAAAAATGCTTTTCGACAAGCAGCCATCTTTAATCCAGAGAGAACAGTGCTGCCCCGGTGACGGCAAATTCCACGTGCTCTTGTTTGAAAACAAACTCACGTGCTTTTTTGACAGCTGTCATCTGCCATCTTTAATCTATAGAGCACAGTGCTGCCCTCTTTAGTTTGAAATGTGGTGGTGGTAAATTCCACGTGCTCTTGTTTGGAAACAAAGCCATGTGCAGCTGTCATCCGCCATCTTTAATCAACAGAGCACCGTGCTGCTATCATGCGGGCAATTTCATCACCTATCACCCGCCATCTTTAATCTACAGAACACCGTGCTGCCCTCTTTATGGCTACTACCTTAAGCATGTAGTAGCGGGCAATTTGAAAAGTTCTGTTAGCTATCATCCACCATCTTTAATCAAGAGAGCACCGTGCTGCCATCTTTAGCTAGATACCTTTGAAATGTGGTGGCGGCAAATTGAAAAATTCCACGTGCTCTTGTTTGGAAACAAACTCACGTGCTTTTTTGCCAGCTACCATCCGCCATCTTTAATCAACAGAGCATAGTGCTGCCCTCTTTAGTTTGAAATGTGGTGGTGGCAAATTCCACATGCTCTTGTTTGGTAAACATAGCCACGTGCTTTTTTGACAGCTGTCATCCGCCATCTTTAATACAGAGAGCACCGTGCTGCCCTCTTTATCGTAGTAGATGTAAATTCGTCACCTGTCATCCGCAGTGCTGCCATCTTTAGCTAGATACCTTTGAAAAGTGGTGGCGGATAATTTAAAAAGAAAAATTCTACAGCAGCCCTCTCTCGACGCTAATTGCATAAGATGGCGGCTATACATGACTCCTTAAGGGTGCTTACGCAAGATGTCTGCTATACACAGGTTCTTATGAGACGCCCTAGGGATGCTTGCGCAAGATGGCAGTTATACATGGCTCCTTATGAGATGCCCTAGGGATGCTTGCGCAAGATAGCGGCTGCTCTTATGGGACGGCTTAAGGGTCCTTGCACAAGATAGCTTGAGACGCCCTAAGGATGCTTGCGCAAGATGGCGGACACAAGATGGCGGCTATACACAACTCCTTATGAGACGCTTTAAGGGTGCTTGCGCAAGATGGTTGCTACTCTTAGCTTAGAGGCTAACGTGTCGTGCTAGTTCGATTCATTAAATTTAGGGCTTAAATGCAAAATGTTAAATATATCGAAAACGGTGCACCGTAGAGCAAAACGGACAAAATTTTTCTGCCTAATACCTAGGTTCGCAGTATGAGGAACAAGAAAATCATAGTCTAATGATGGGATCAACGGTTCGGTTCCTACTTAGGCCCTTTGGCATTTGCTCTGTTTTAGCTTGTATTGAAGCGAGTCTTCGTAACATGATCAGGTCTAGCTATGGTAGAGAGTATAACGTACCGTGCAGGTTCGATTCATTAAATTTGGAGGCTTAAATGCAAAATGTTAAATATCTCGAAAACGATGCATCGTAGAGCAAAACGGACAAAATTTTTCCGCCTAATACGTAGGTTCGTAGTATCAGGAACAAGAAGAAACATAGTCTAATGATGAGATCAACGGTTCGATTCCTACTTAAGCCCTTTGCCATTCGCAGCTATCTATTTCTACAAGATGGTGGCTGCTCTTATGAGAAACAAGATGCCTTGAGACGTCCTAGGGATGCTTACGCAAGATGGCAGACACACAATGGTGACTATACATCGCTCCTTATGAGACGGCCTAGGGGTGCTCGCACAAGATGGCGGCTACTCTTATGAAGAAAGCTAGCTTAGAGGCTACTGCGCAAGATAACAGCTGCTGTTATGCATGTGGTGGAGGGCAATTTGAAATTCTATGTGCTTAATCAACAGAGCACCCTGCTGCCCTCTTTAGCTGAAATGTGGTGGTGGATAATTTGAAAAATTCTTTTGACAGCTATCATCTTTAAAAACAATGGCGACTATACATAGGCTGTTAAGGTCTTATCATTCTCCTCCTCCTCCTCCTCCTCTTCCTCCCCTCCTCCTTCTCTACCTCCTCCTCCGCCTCTTATGTCAAGGCATAGCTTTATATCGAACAAGTTTAAACCTGCATCGCGAAGGCAAGCGTGTGCAGCGATAACATTATTGTGCATGTTTAGACTTTCGAAACATAAGAAGAGTAGAATCAAACGCTGTACTCGATACGACATGTGATCAGAACATTGATTGATGCGTTCAGAAAAACAAAATAAGTGATCAAGACTAGAATCGAACAATGTACTCAATACATCATGTGTTTAGAATATGTCAGGGGATACGCTTGTTCTAAGAAGATCAGATTGAAACATAACAAGACTAGAATAGAACACTGTAATCGATGTTGTTAACTTCAAATGTGATCAGAACATTGATTGATGTGTTCAGAACACAAAATAAGTGATCATGACTAGAATCGAACACTGTACTCGATACAACATGTGATCAGAACATTGATCGATGTGTTCAGAACACGAAATAAATGATCAAGACTAGAATCGAACACTGTACTCAATACAACATGTGTTTAGAACATGTTAGGGGGTACCCTTGTTCTAAGAAGATCAGAATGAAACATAACAAGACTAGAATCGAACACTGTAATCGATGTTGTTAACCTCAACATATGATCAGAACATTGTTTGATGTGTTCAGAGCAAAAGTACAATTTTGATGATTTGCTTAGTGTAAAATCAAAAACTATGGAAACACACTGTGCACATATCGCGTAGCTAACTCGCTCAGTAAGCAATATTGCAAAACTACAACTTCAATGATTTGCATAGTGTAAAAATCAAAAACACACTGTACCCATACTGCGCAGCTAACTCGCTCGGTAAACGATATAGCCAAAGTATATCTTCAAATTATTTACCTTCCATCATTCGTCTTGTGTGTAAAAATCAGTCGAACAAGTTATCGCATAAACATGGCTGAAAAAAAATCGTGATAGGGTATGGAACCCAGGGGTTACATCTTATCAGAAGGGCAAAAAGGATGAAAGGACTCTTCCTCGTCCTTACCGCACATTCCTTGGCTAAAGGGCTAATGGGCTAAAGGGCAAAAGGGCTAAAGGGCTAAAGGGCTAATGGGCTAAAGGGCTAAAGGGCTAAAGGTGCAACAACCTCATCGATCGCTATCAGCAAGAACGCTTGTACTTTGTTAACTAGTGTTTGGAACACTGAACTTTTCAAGATGTGAGGTTAGCAATGTTCTGTTGTTGGATTTTAAATTCCGCGCTACAACATGCATAAGGTGGCAGCCCTTGAGGTTTACTGCCGTAAAGATGTCAAGAGTGAGGTTAACAATGTTCTGTTGTTGGATTTTTAAAATTCCCCGCTGTAACATGCGTAAGGTGGCAGCCTTGAGGTTTACCGCCGTAAAGATGGCAGCAGTGAGGTTAGCGACGCTCTATTGTCCTTCAAAGTGAGGTTAGGGTTCGTCAAGAAGACAGCTGTCAAAAATGCACGTGGCTATGTTTACCAAACAAGAGCACGTGGCCGTGACGTCACGGTCACGTAATCAATCCTTAGCTCGACGTCGTTAAGAGCAGTATTAGGTTGAGCTATGCTTAAAAGTCTTGGGAACAGAGCAGCAGTATGAATTGCTATGTTTCAAAGCGTGTACACATGACCTATCGATTTTACATGCATCGACCATCGAACTAAACTTCACCCGCTAGATCGTGTTGCTATCTTAGCATAACCTAAAAGTACAATGAATAGCCATGTTTCAAAGCGTGTACACATCACCTATCGAATTTGCATGCATCGACACTCGTACAAAACTTCTTCCGCTAGATTGTGCTGCTATCTTAGCATAACCTATACGCGTGACCTTAAGGTACAAAGAATAGCCATGTTTCAAAGCGTGTACACATTACCTATCGACTTTGCATGCAACAAATATCGTACTAAACTTCTTCCGCTAGGTTGTGCTGCTATCTTAGCATAACTTATACACATGAACTTAAAGTACAAAGAATAGCCATGTTTCAAAGCGTGTACACATTACTTATTGATTTTGCATGCATCAAATATCGTACTAAATTTCTTCCGCTAGATTGTGCTGCCATCTTAGCATAACCTATACCCATGAACTTAAAGTACAATGAATAGTCATGTTTCAAAGCGTGTACACATCAACTATCGAATTTGCATGTATCGTCTCTCGTACTAAACTTCTGCAGGTAGATTGTGCTGCTATCTCAGCATAACTAAGACGTATGAACTTAAAGAACAAAGAATAGCCTTGTTTCAAAGCGTGTACACATTACCTAATGATTTTGCAAGCATCGACTCTCGTACTAAACTTCATCCACTAGATTGTGCTAAAATCGTGTAAGTGTGCTGCTATCTTAGCATAACCTATCGATTTTACATGCATCGACTATCGCAAGCATAACTAAGACGCATGAACTTAAAGTACAAAGAATAGCCTTGTTTCAAAGCGTGTACACATTACCTATCGATAATGTATGTATCGAATATCGTACTAAACTTCTTCCGCTAGATTGTGCTGCTATCTTAGCATAACCTATACGCATGACTTTAAGGTACAAAGAATAGCCATGTTTCAAAGCGTGTACACATGACCTATCGACTTTGCATGTATCGACTCTCGTACAAAACTTCTTCCGCTAGGTTGTGCTGCTATCTTAGCATAACTCATACACATGAACTTAAAGTACAAAGAATAGCTATGTTTCAAAGTGTGTACACATCACCTATCGATTTTGCATGCATCGAATCTCGTACTAAACTTCTTCCGCTAGATTGTGCTGGTATCTTAGCATAACTTATACCCATGAACTTAAAGTACAAAAAATAGCCATGCTTCAAAGCGTGTACACGTCACCTATCGATTTTGCATGTCTCGTACTAAACTTCTAGCGCTAGATTGTGCTGCTATCTCAGCATAACCTGTACGCATGAACTTAAAGTACAAAGAATAGCCTTGTTTCAAAGCGTTTACACATTACCTAATGATTTTGCACGAAACGACTATCATACTAAACTTTTTCCACTAGATTGTGCTAAAATCATGTAAGTGTGCTGCTATCTTAGCATAACCTATCGATTTTACATGCATCGACTATCGTACTAGACTTCTTCCGCTAGAGCATGTAGCAATCACTTTTGTGTATCCCAAACCCATGTGCACGAACTTAAAGCATAAAGATGAGCTATGTTCTAAAGCGTGTACACATCACCTATTGATAATGTATGTATCGATTATCGTACTAAACTTCTCCTGCTAGAGCGTACGAGTATCGCTTGTGCGTGCACGAACATAAAGCATAAAGAATAGCAATGTATAAAAATCTTGTAAACAAAGCAGCAGCATTACGTATAGTCAAGATTAAATGCGTGCACACATCATGTATCCATGACGCACACAGTACTAAACTTATTCCATTAGAATGTACAAAGTTCGCATGTGTTTGTGCTGCTATCTTAGCATAGCCTATGTGAATGAACTTAAAGCATAAAGAATAGTGATGTATAAAAATCTTGCGAACATAGCAGAGTGTTAACTACGTAGGTGTAAACATTGAACTTTGCATGCTGAGGCAGCATACTACGTGACCGTGACGTCACGATCACGTGCTCTTGTTTGGTAAACATAGCCACGTGCTTTTTTGACAGCTGTCTTCTTGACGAACCCTAACCTCACTTTGAAGGACAATGGAGCGTCGCTAACCTCACTGCTGCCATCTTTACGGCGGTAAACCTCAAGGCTGCCACCTTTTGCATGTTATAGCGGGGAATTTTAAAAATCCAACAACGGAACATTGCTAACCCCACTCTTGCCATCTTTACGGGAGTAAACCTCAAGGGCTGCCACCTTATGCATGTTGTAGCGCGGAATTTAAAATCCAACAACAGAACATTGCTAAACTCTCTGCTATCATCTTGAAAAGTTCAGTGTTCCAAACACTAGTTCGAAAAACGTAACTCATCGCACCTCGGGGATTTTATTAGGTAAGACGTAACCCCTAGGTTCCATTCCTTGTTCTGAACATAAAAAGATTTACCAATAAAGATTAATTTTCTACACTTAACAAAGTACAAGCGTTCTTGCTGATAGCGATCGATGAGGTTGTTGCACCTTTAGCCCTTTAGCCCTTTAGCCCATTAGCCCTTTAGCCCTTTAGCACATTAGCCCTTTAGCCCATTAGCCCTTTAGCCAAGGAATGTGCGGTAAGAAGGAGGAAGAGTCCTTTCATCCTTTTTGCCCTTCTGATAAGATGTAACCCCTGGGTTCCATACCCTATCACGATTTTTTTTTCAGCCATGTTTATGCGATAACTTGTTCGACTGATTTTTACACACAAGACGAATGATGGAAGGTAAATAATTTGAAGATATACTTTGGCTATATCGTTTACCGAGCGAGTTAGCTGCGCAAATCATCAAAATTGTACTTTTGCTCTGAACACATCAAACAATGTTCTGATCATATGTTGAGGTTAACAACATCGATTACAGTGTTCGATTCTAGTCTTGTTATGTTTCATTCTGATCTTCTTAGAACAAGGGTACCCCCTAACATGTTCTAAACACATGTTGTATTGAGTACAGTGTTCGATTCTAGTCTTGATCACTTATTTCGTGTTCTGAACACATCGATCAATGTTCTGATCACATGTTGTATCGAGTACAGTGTTCGATTCTAGTCATGATCACTTATTTTGTGTTCTGAACACATCAATCAATGTTCTGATCACATTTGAAGTTAACAACATCGATTACAGTGTTCTATTCTAGTCTTGTTATGTTTCAATCTGATCTTCTTAGAACAAGCGTATCCCCTGACATATTCTAAACACATGATGTATTGAGTACATTGTTCGATTCTAGTCTTGATCACTTATTTTGTTTTTCTGAACGCATCAATCAATGTTCTGATCACATGTCGTATCGAGTACAGTGTTTGATTCTACTCTTCTTATGTTTCGAAAGTCTAAACATGCACAATAATGTTATCGCTGCACACGCTTGCCTTCGCGATGCAGGTTTAAACTTGTTCGATATAAAGCTATGCCTTGACATAAGAGGCGGAGGAGGAGGTAGAGAAGGAGGAGGGGAGGAAGAGGAGGAGGAGGAGGAGGAGAATGATAAGACCTTAACAGCCTATGTATAGTCGCCATTGTTTTTAAAGATGATAGCTGTCAAAAGAATTTTTCAAATTATCCACCACCACATTTCAGCTAAAGAGGGCAGCAGGGTGCTCTGTTGATTAAGCACATAGAATTTCAAATTGCCCTCCACCACATGCATAACAGCAGCTGTTATCTTGCGCAGTAGCCTCTAAGCTAGCTTTCTTCATAAGAGTAGCCGCCATCTTGTGCGAGCACCCCTAGGCCGTCTCATAAGGAGCGATGTATAGTCACCATTGTGTGTCTGCCATCTTGCGTAAGCATCCCTAGGACGTCTCAAGGCATCTTGTTTCTCATAAGAGCAGCCACCATCTTGTAGAAATAGATAGCTGCGAATGGCAAAGGGCTTAAGTAGGAATCGAACCGTTGATCTCATCATTAGACTATGTTTCTTCTTGTTCCTGATACTACGAACCTACGTATTAGGCGGAAAAATTTTGTCCGTTTTGCTCTACGATGCATCGTTTTCGAGATATTTAACATTTTGCATTTAAGCCTCCAAATTTAATGAATCGAACCTGCACGGTACGTTATACTCTCTACCATAGCTAGACCTGATCATGTTACGAAGACTCGCTTCAATACAAGCTAAAACAGAGCAAATGCCAAAGGGCCTAAGTAGGAACCGAACCGTTGATCCCATCATTAGACTATGATTTTCTTGTTCCTCATACTGCGAACCTAGGTATTAGGCAGAAAAATTTTGTCCGTTTTGCTCTACGGTGCACCGTTTTCGATATATTTAACATTTTGCATTTAAGCCCTAAATTTAATGAATCGAACTAGCACGACACGTTAGCCTCTAAGCTAAGAGTAGCAACCATCTTGCGCAAGCACCCTTAAAGCGTCTCATAAGGAGTTGTGTATAGCCGCCATCTTGTGTCCGCCATCTTGCGCAAGCATCCTTAGGGCGTCTCAAGCTATCTTGTGCAAGGACCCTTAAGCCGTCCCATAAGAGCAGCCGCTATCTTGCGCAAGCATCCCTAGGGCATCTCATAAGGAGCCATGTATAACTGCCATCTTGCGCAAGCATCCCAAGGGCGTCTCATAAGAACCTGTGTATAGCAGACATCTTGCGTAAGCACCCTTAAGGAGTCATGTATAGCCGCCATCTTATGCAATTAGCGTCGAGAGAGGGCTGCTGTAGAATTTTTCTTTTTAAATTATCCGCCACCACTTTTCAAAGGTATCTAGCTAAAGATGGCAGCACTGCGGATGACAGGTGACGAATTTACATCTACTACGATAAAGAGGGCAGCACGGTGCTCTCTGTATTAAAGATGGCGGATGACAGCTGTCAAAAAAGCACGTGGCTATGTTTACCAAACAAGAGCATGTGGAATTTGCCACCACCACATTTCAAACTAAAGAGGGCAGCACTATGCTCTGTTGATTAAAGATGGCGGATGGTAGCTGACAAAAAAGCACGTGAGTTTGTTTCCAAACAAGAGCACGTGGAATTTTTCAATTTGCCGCCACCACATTTCAAAGGTATCTAGCTAAAGATGGCAGCACGGTGCTCTCTTGATTAAAGATGGTGGATGATAGCTAACAGAACTTTTCAAATTGCCCGCTACTACATGCTTAAGGTAGTAGCCATAAAGAGGGCAGCACGGTGTTCTGTAGATTAAAGATGGCGGGTGATAGGTGATGAAATTGCCCGCATGATAGCAGCACGGTGCTCTGTTGATTAAAGATGGCGGATAACAGCTGCACATGGCTTTGTTTCCAAACAAGAGCACGTGGAATTTACCACCACCACATTTCAAACTAAAGAGGGCAGCACTGTGCTCTATAGATTAAAGATGGCAGATGACAGCTGTCAAAAAAGCACGTGAGTTAGTTTTCAAACAAGAGCACGTGGAATTTGCCGTCACCGGGGCAGCACTGTTCTCTCTGGATTAAAGATGGCTGCTTGTCGAAAAGCATTTTTCAAATTATCCGCCACCACATTTCAAAGGTAAGTAGCTAAAGAGGGCAGCACTGTGCTCTATAGATTAAAGATGGCGGATGACAGCTATCAAAAAAGCACGTGGCTGTCAAAAAGCACGTGGATTTGTTTATCTCGAGCTAGTGAGGTTAAGTTGGTAGCACTAAGGTTTAGGCCCGTCAAGATGGCAGCACTGCCGATTACAGGTGACGAAAGAGGGCAGCACGGTGCTCTGTAGTTTAAAGACGGCGGATAACAGCTGTCAAAAAAGCACGTAGCTGTCAAAAAGCACGTGGCTTTGTTTATCTCGCGCTAGTTAGGTTAAGTTGGTACTACTGCGGTTTAGGCCCGTCAAGATGGCAGTACTGAGGTTAGCGATGCGTTGTTGTCTGTCAAAAAGCACGTGGCTTTGTTTACAAATCTGTCGAAAAGCACGTGGCTGTCAAAAAGCACGTGGATTTGTTTACCTCATGCTAGTGAGGTTAAGTTGGTACCACTAAGGTTAGGCCCGTCAAGATGGCAGTACTGAGGTTAGCGATGCGTTGTTGTCTGTCAAAAAGCACGTGGCTTTGTTTACAAATCTGTCAAAAAGCACGTGGCTGTCAAAAAACACGTGGATTTGTTTACCTCATGCTAGTGAGGTTAAGTTGGCACTACTGAGGTTTAGGCCCGTCAAGATGGCAGTACTGAGGTTAGCGATGCGTTGTTGTCTGTCAAAAAGCACGTGGCTGTCAAAAACACGTGGCTTTGTTTACCTCATGCTAGTTAGGTTAAGTTGGCACTAGTGAGGTTTAGGCCCGTCAAGATGGCAGCAGTGAGGTTAGCGTTGCGTTGTTGTCGATGACAGCTGTCAAAAAGCACGTGGCTTTGTTTACAAATTCAAATCTCGCGCCAAAATTCAAATTTCCCGCCAAAATTCAAATTTCCCGCGGGCGGCGGCGGCGGCGGCGGCGGAGGAGGAGGAGGAGGCGGCGGGAGGAGGAGGAGGCGGCCGAACCCGCTTATTATACTACTCATACCGACACTGATTAACTGTCTGTGAATCTCAATTTACACTGCCTCATTAATCTTCTTTACTGATTTCCTAATTGTGCGTCGTCATTTCTCATCTGGTGCAAATGATGAGAATGCTATGAATACTCGCTCATATATAATTACTGGGGATATTCCCTGCATACAGGGTACTATCTAAACAAACCTTGGGGCAATATATTTCTCTCGTTAGACGATCCCTATGTCCAGTACATGCGGAAGATAACAGGCTCCTCTGATTCGTTAATTCCTCTCGAAGATTCAAATTGCGCAATCTAAGACGCTGGCAACCACGGTCCCGCTTTCATTTCGAAGAACGTGCTGCTAAACATAATTATTACTGTCCCCAAGGCCTGTCACTTAATTGTATATTCATGGCACTAACGAGTGTCTACCTAACTCCTGTATTAACTCCACAATAAAATAATTTCACAGTCCTAGATGTACTACATAGTTGTTTTCTCATAGCATATAAATGAGGAATCTCTCCCAAGACCTCTTTCGACCTAACTGATTGACTTCGTCTGATGATCTCTCTCTCCGTCCAGCAATTATTTAACCATTTGAACAGACAAGATTTTCAACGGTATCTCAACACAAATAAACCGGAAATTGCAACAACTTCATTCAAAATCATACTCACAGAATGGTTCTCACATTAATGCTTATATTCATAACACTGGGCATGCAAACTACTCTACTGCGCTAGACCTGACATGATCTTAGTGCCCGATATGCTTACTTTACATTTGACTTGGTCCTTTATTTACTGATTAATATGAAGATTAGCATTTTTATGTACAATTACACCGGGCGAGTTGGTCGTGCGCGTAGAGGCGCGCGCCTGTGAGCTTGCATCCGGGAGATAGTAGGTTCGAATCCCACTATCGGCAGCGCTGAAAATGGTTTTCCGTGGTTTCCCATTTTCACACCAGGCAAATGCTGGGGCTGTACCTTAATTAAGGCCACGGCCGCTTCCTTCCAACTCCTAGGACTTTCCTATCCCATCGTCGCCATAAGACCTATCTGTGTCGGTGCGACGTAAAGCCCCTAGCAAAAAAAATGTACAATTACTTCAGATGACTTGCTTGCTACTTTACCGTTTCCCACAAATAAAATGAAATGGGGATGAAATGAATACGACTCACGGACCATATTACCATTATCTCTATTTAAATGTCCGTTTCCATGGCTAAATGGTTAGCGTACTGGCCTTTGGTCACGGTGGTCACGGTTTCGATTCCCGACAGGGTCGGGAACTTTAATCATAACTGGTTAATTCCGCTGGTAAAGGGCCTGGGTCTATGTTTTGTCTTCATCATCATTCCATCCTCATCACGATGCGCAAGTCGCCTACGGGAGACAAATCAAAAGACCTGCATCTGGCTAGCCGAACTTGTCCTCGGACACTCCTTGCACTAAAAGCCATACGCCATTTCATATTTTTCTACTTCAATAAATCTGGCGGTTGCCTTATCACTAAGAATTGATCAAAGAAATTATTTAATTATGACTACTATGTACAAGAGAACTCCTCTAATTAATTACGTAAAGTATTAAATTCTTAGGAGTTTGAAAAGCTCCTCATCTCAGGAAATACATTATCTCGGGCTGGATGGCCTCATGCTGTTTTACTCGCTATTCATCATGGGGGATGTTTCCAATGCAAGTCTGTTAGAAAATGAGGTTGAAATTGGAATACTGGGCCAGTATACGTAGTGGGGATATTTTTTTTGGACCAGAGTGTATTTCATCTTCACGCAAGACATCCACTGTGGACTTGGTTTGTTTACGCTCGGAGAAGCCAGCCGGCTTGGACCAGCGACAGCTGTGTGTGAGTGACGTAGCTACAGGAACAAGATAGGCCACCCTCCTGACGCCACGTGTAGTCTGGACCTGGTATGTTCCGGATATGAACGTCATTCCTTCGCGAACATTCGATGTAATTTTTTAAAAACTTCTATAATAATAATCGGGGCGACTCGAGAGATACGTCATTTTGAAGAGGATCGCATAAACGTCGCCAGTTGTGAATCTCAAGTAAATCCCTCGGGGGATTCTCGAGATAATCAACTTCAAAGATATCATGCCATCTGATGACATAGGAGCCCAACCTGAATATAAGATGAGCTCACTTGACCCAAATCACACAGTCACAGCTGGCAGGCCAGCCTAACTCTCCACGCTGCAACATTACTGTTCGTCGAAGTGCTGACCGAGTCTATCTTCGAATTGTTCAAAGTCTTCGTATTGGACTTAAACTCTGACAATCGAGTTGAACTTTGAATTTTTTGCGCGTGTTAAAGTTCAAATCATACAAAGTCTTTGTAGTGGACTTGGATTATATCAGTCGAGTTGAACTTAGAATCTGTGCGCATGTTGGAACTCTAATTGTGGCAAGTCGTGTATTGGACTTAGGTGCTAACAGTCAAGTTGAACTTAGAATCTGTGCGCATGTAGAAACTTCTCGATGTGACCTACTTTCGTGAATGTGGAACTTAGTTTCTTACCACGTTGTCATTGTGGAACGTAGTCTCTGAACAAATATTATTATTTTCAATGTGACACTACTGGGATATGCTATGAACTGCGATATTCTTTTAAAATCTCTGTCAGTAGAACTAAGTCTCTGAAAAGATATTAATTTCATTGTGACACTACTGCGCTATACTATTAACTGTGATGTTCTATTAAAATCTCAGTCAGCATAGTTTCATAATTAAATAAGAGTGTTTATGAAAGTGTTCAAACTTTTCCACTGATGTTAATACCAGTGATTACGTATTGTAAAAGGTTTACTCGTGTGGTTTGACACAAGTGGTTCATTCTGAATTCAAGCTGTGTTAATGTACAGCGGTACCTGGCAACTTTCATATCTTTCAATTTATGAATTGAAGAGAATATTATTCGATTCAAACAGAACTACTTTCTGAACTGCGTATTATTTCTTCTTCAAAGTGTTAATTATTTGTGTGTTACTGTCAGCAGTGTTTTTTGATAAACTCTTGAGCAGTCGCATATTTTACTTTACGTCAAGTGCGCCCATCTTTCCGTGGAGTATAACCACGAACTGTGCTTAATCATTCCCAACCTTATTTTTCATCAAAGTGTTTATTAGTGCATAACTGACAGCAGTGACTTTGATGAACGCTAGAGCAATCATACATTTCTTTAAATGTCGAGTGCGATCTTATTTAGTGGAAAGCCAACACGAACTGTGCCTAGTGCGTGAACATTTCAGTTTCATTATTTCTATTCATGAACTGTGCTTTATTTCTTTCGAAACTCGATGCTGTCCGCATCTTCATCTTTAATGGACTTATTAATTCCGTCTACAAGGGATTAAGAGAATTCGACTGCACATCACGACAATATAAAACAGTGCTGTTAAACAAATGTGTCCGGGAACTGTGCAATTGTGGACTCTCCTGTGAGTTAAGTGACGAGTGAATACCCCGCAACATCATCGGAGATCGTCGGAGAACGTCCGAGACCGTCCAGAACGTCAAAGGCTCGAGCTCAATCCCATGTCGACCCGACCTGGGTGTTTCAGACTCATCTCATCATAACGTGAGCAGCCTGCAGGACGAATTCCAGTCTGGTTCAGCACGCTGACCTGGAAGCACGGGTCATCCGATAGGTGATATTGAAGACAGCATATACCTACAGTAAGGTGATGTGCACTCCAAAGATGCATTTTTCTGAATAAAACTTTATTCTTCAATATATTTAAATGTTTCCTTGTAGGTAGAACCCTTCTTCTTGTACCAAGCCCTAGCTGTAAATTGCCTGGTATTGCCCTGAGAGATACTTCATGCCAACTTAAAAATAATTGATAAAGTCGGGCAATAGTTACTGGTACAAAATATTATTGAATATATTCTCCAGTTACGGGCAAGATACAATGAAACTATTATAACATAAGGTAGTCAATACTTGCCATAAACACTGCAAAACCAAACTACCAAAAATGTGTTCGTAATGTCGTCCCCACCAAATTTATGAAAAGAACAATTAATTTTAATATACACTGCCTGAAAAAATAGTACATATTGAAAGACGGCATCGATTTTGATCCGATTACGGCAGATGCCACCTGGGGGATAGCAGATGTACTGATAATGGTTTCAACGTCGTCCGCCAACAGATACCATAGTGACATAGCTGCCAGACCGCCATCTGCGTGTACCCTTTAATAGGGACTATGCACTGCCATAAGGCTCAGTGTGATGTAAACGTACGAAGCAAACAGTTGCTATGCCACGGAGAAGCACTCATGTTTCCTGCAGCCAACTGAGTGAGTTTGACAGGGGTTAAATTATTGCCTTCCTAGTGGCAGGATGGCCCCATTCGGAGAATTGACAGAAAAGTTGGACGTGCTGCGTCAGTCACGCTCATAGACTAGGTTCTGGACTTCCACGCAGCACAGACGTCCGCCAAGATCGTCGTATTATAAGGGCATCAGTGGCAGATCGAACAGCTACCACAGCACATATAAGATGGTTTGTGAGCCCAGAAGTGCCAACACGAACTGTTGCCAACCGGTTACTAGCAGTGGGACTACGGGCACGCACACCTCTAGTCCGTCTTCCACTCACGCCACAGCATGGACATGCACCGCTCGACTCTGTTCTGCAAGACTTGCAGCAACTTCCCTGGCCAGCACGATCTCCGGACATGTATCCCATCGAGCACGTGTGGGATATGATGGGACGACGACTGACACGTGCGACTGGTCAACCCACAACTCTTGCAGAACTACGTGAACAGGTCGAACAGGCGTGGGATTATGTATCCCAAAACAGTATTCGCCATTTGTATGATCGAATGGATGCCAGAATCTGCGCCTGCATTGCAGCCCGAGGTGGATACACCACGTGATAATATGGGTGTTTGAGGACGGATCGACACCTGGTACATCACTACGCTTGAGCTTTTGATCTGTAAATGTAATCATTTCATGTAATCCATATGCACTCTTTCAACAATAAATCTTGAGTGAATTGGAAAACTCTAAGAGGGTGTACTATTTTCTTCCGGTAGTGTAATTTTCCTTTCTAGAAGCCTCCGTGGCTCAGGCGGCGACGTGTCGGCCTCTCACTGCTGGGTTCCGTGGTTCAAATCCCGGTCGCTCCATGTGCGATTTGTGCTGGACAAAGCGGAGGCGGGACAGGTTTTTCTCCGGGTACTCCAGTTTTCCCTGTATTCTTTCATTCCAGCAACACTCTCCAGTATCATTTCATTTCATCTGTCAGTCATTAAACATTCCCCCAGAGGAGTGCGACAGGCTTCTACAACCAGCACAGCTCCTATCCTCGCCGCAAGATCGGGGACCCATTCGTTCCATTCCTGACCCGGTCAAATGACTGGAAATAGGCTGTGGATTTTCATTACTGTGTATTTTTCTTTCTAACCTTACCAAAATCCGGCCCAGCAGTGTAGGGGGCAACGCGTCCGCCTGACACCCGTCGATTCGATTCCCGGCTGAACAAGGGTTTTAATTGTAAATGATTAATATCCGTGGCCTGGGGACTGGGTGTTTGTATCCTCCTTAACGTTCCTTTCCTCATAATCAACACTTGACACTTCTTCCATTCCAATTACACGCAGGTTCATATCACATGGTGCAAGTAGGGGCAAAAGATCTCCGTAGGTCGACGTCCCGAACAAATAGCATTTTATAAAATAAAATTTTAAAAACCTTACCAAACACTTTCCCTACAATAGATTACTTGAAGGCCATCTATGAAAATATTTTCTTGGCATTCTTCTTAACAGTCTTTCAGCGTTGCTCGTATGATGTTAAACGTATTACTTGCATGTTTTAACCCATTATCTAGTCCCTCGCTGCCTTAATAGCATTTTTCATAGCCTCCTTATCCCTCTTCTTGCATTTTCTCATCCGAAAATAATAATAAACTTCATAAATAAGAGCTAAAACTTAGGGGGACGTAATTACGAATATTCCCTGATTTATTAAAATGGCCGCTACCATAACTCACGCCAACCACCTCACTGTAGTGATTACTTGCCAGGAACTACACCACACGACTGAAATGCGGTCCAGCATTTCATAGACATATCAGTCACTCTAGAACACCGTGTTTTTAATTTGAATGCTGCACAACTCAGCTCAGCATGAAACATGAATCCTCCTTGTACACGGAGACTAAACGTGGTGCTGAAAACCAACTGTCACAACAATACAACGGGATGAGGTTAAGCGTGTGCGCGTGGGTAAATATCAGGTACCTGGGTAAAAATCGCTTGACCGACACCAATGAATCAAACTATCTGGGGATCATATTGGATAGAACCCTCTCCTTCAAGGAACACATGAAGAAAACGGCTAAAAAACTGAAGCCTAGAAACAACGTACTTCAGAAACTGTGTGGCACTACATGGGGTTTGTCAGCTGACACTTTACGCACCACCGCCCTCAGTTTGGTCTGCTCAACAGCTCAGTACTGTTCTCCAGTGCGGCTCAATAGCAGCTATACCAAACTTGTCGATGCCCAATTGAATCAGGCAATGAGAATTTTATCTGGCACAGTAAAACCAACACCTAAATTCTGGTTACCAGCACTAAGTCACATTCCACCAGCGGAAATCAAAGGCAAACACGCCTTACTCCGGGAGTATAAGAAGATAAATGCAAACGACCAGCTACCAATACACCAAGACATCATTGCTGCTGAACACAGACGTTTACGTTCGCGGAACCCCTCCATCCGGACAGCGAGACACATGGTGGACAGTAATTTTAACCTCTTGCAAACCTGGAAGGAAGAATTGATGAAAAACATTCCATGTCATCTGCAAGACATCACAAGCACCACAACACCACCAAGTGGCTTTCACCTACCCCGGAAAACGTGTCAACGCTAAACAGGATAAGAACAAACCATGGCAGATGTGCAGATCTTTTCTACAAGGTAGTGGAGATATATACCTACGCTAGAATGCAGTTGTGGTGCTCCCAGTCAGACCATACGGCACATGGTGAATGACTGCCCGCTGCATTCCTATAGTGGCAACTTCAATGACTTTATGGAAGCAGGCCAAGTTGTAACAGACTTCATTAACAACTTGAAAGTCAAATGCGTATTTTATTTTTGACTAATGTTGATATGTATAGCCAAACGCTAAATAAATAAAATACCGAGCTTGATAGCTGCAGTCGCTTAAGTGCGGCCAGCATCCAGTAATCGGGAGATAGTGGGTTCGAGCCCCACTGTCGGCAGCCCTGAAGATGGTTTTCCGTGGTTTCCCATTTTCACAGCAGGTAAATGCTGAGGTTGTACCTTAATTAAGGCCACGGCCGATTCCTTCCATTTCCTAGGCCTTTCCTCTCCCATCACCGCCATAAGACTCATCTGTGTCGGTGCGACGTAAAGCAAATAACAAAAAATAAATTAAATAGGTACCAACCGTGAACTGGAAATCCCTAGAGGGACGAAATTTGGTGCGGGGATGGAATTACCCCCCCCCCCCTCGGTATCTTAAAGAAAATGACACTTTACCGTACAGCAATTACTTTCCGCACTGTTTATGTAATCACGAACATGAAAGAGATTACAAATCAGTGAACATCAAATTTAACCTTGTTGATTTGCTTCTCCGCCTGATAGCAGCACTATGGATTCCTACCCATCTACACCAAAACTGGCGTCTCTACATTCCAAGCTCAAGTAACCTACCACCATGACCATTTTGACTACTGTCCAGCTTAATCCATTTCCGTCAGATAAATATGACATTTATCACAGTGTATCATAAAGGACCGGAGGACCATGTTTACGACTCGGATAGCTTAGTGAACTGTTCACTGTTTCAAATAACATTAATTCTGATGTTATATTTCGACGTTGTTGCCGAGGTTTCTTGGATCACAGAGGTGAAAGAAGGTGCTGGTTGGAATGGGTCTATCTACGATAGTCAAATATTAATTTAAAAGTTAAAAAATAAATGTTATATTTCTTTTCAGATATTAAATTTTAACAAACAACAAGATTTCAGCTACAGAGGTAGTTTTGTACAAAATTGAAAAAAAACAAACAAACAGTAAACCTAGAAAAGGTTAGTTACAAAATTCGAGCTTCCAGCTCCCTATTAATAAGGTCTCTACATCACTACTGTTGCGTTTAGACAGATCACCAAAAAGAGAAATCTCCCAATTTCTTTTAAAAGATATTTAAAACACAATTTTCAGGCGCACTTTGCTCCAACGGTTAAAAGTTACGGCCTTCCACAGGCACCACTCAATATTACACAAATATCTATCACATTACAAGAAAAGAGTCTCTATGCTCTATAATTCAAGCAAAGAGACTGCGCTCCCAAACCCTTACAGCCTATTCAAGGCGACCTTACAGTTAAGAGATTAGATCGTCGTTGCTCAATAACATTTATACTTTCAGGCGTCTCTAGGCACAACCCACAGATATCACTGTCTTCAACACTCAACAGATTAACCACTTAATATAAAGTTTTTACAGGAGTATAGAAATACCCAGTCTACCGGTCCTTAATGGAAAGCAACAGGATCAATTACTGGCCCCAAACTCAACAATGTGTGGAGGCGTACACTTGCGCTTCTTGAAATCAAAAGGTTAAAACCCTACTTGGGCTTGTAGCTCGAAGATGCAGAGGCAAATCCTAAACTACTGAGGTGACTGGATGGATAAGTTACAATTTACAAGCGAAAACGGTTACAAAATCATAGTCACCTCAAGATAATTTGAAGGGGAATTCGAGAGGGTAACGCACTCTCTATACCCGGTTTTCAGTTTAAGTACTTATGACTTACTTGAACTTTTACATGAGAAGGAAGAAAGTTAATATTTTAGGGAATTGACTGTTACATAGTTAAGGATTGGAACCTTCCCCTCGAGTCAGCTTGCGAAGATAACTACTTAGATATAAAATGGTGGCCATTACCATGGCTGATGTTCTGCCTGCCGAAGAATGAGACCTCCGCCTCCCCTCAACACACACACAGTAACGCGACGATCAATAAGACAAGTTAGCTCGAACAGCGTTAGAGAAGGCTCTGGACTAAAACCCGACACCCCCTCTCCCTTAATGTCAGATAAAATAGGTACAAGAAGCGTTTGATTGGTTCAAAATAAATACACAAAATTTCTGATTGGCCAGACTCCAAGGCTGGCGAGATGAGTATGAAGTGTTGCAAACCTTGAAGTATCAAAACAAGGAAAGTCAATTCAGTTCAGAAAACCTATAAACACAAAATTTCTTTAAATTTCTAGTTGTTCTACTTTACACCAGAGTGCCTGACATCAGGTCTTTAATAGAGACATCTATGGAGAAAAGTCCAAACTTCTTGAACTAGTTGTTGGAAACTGTGATACACCCAAAAAATAAAAAAAATAACAAAAGAAATTCCGTCAGTTTAGGAAACCTTAAAATAACACATTACTCTATCACTTTAGCAGTGACATCTGTTGATCAACGTCCCAAATTCTTGCACTAGTTGTTTTAATTTTTATGTGATAAATAGCGTTCTTCAAGGCTCTTCATTTAAACGCACGGGGTTGAGGTGTACCTCCCGGTACTGACATAATTCCATGCACACGACTCTGAGATCTTTCAAAGCACAACACAACAAAACAAAAATGTCACTGCATGAGTCAAATATGGATGATTTGCGTGGCAACGTGTCATAATTACGTATAATAACATATTTAATTGGAACAACATACAACAACTCACAACAACTAAATTAAACGAAGTATGGAATATAACATTGTACAAAACTACAGTACAGTAAATGCTGGAATAGAGACACAAGAGGACATCATTAAGATAAGTTCCAGATTTCAAGTTCGCAAGTATTTAAACAGAAATAATCATAAATATATGAGTGTGATTTGATAAAATCTGATGATGTTATTTCAAAAACAAAACATAATATTCTTTGTTTAATAGTCGTTTAATAGTAGTTTGTTTAATAGTCCTTGTCGTTTTCTTTTTTCTAGTGGCTTTACGTCCCACCGACACAGATAGTTTTGTAAGATTAATGAATGCCCCTAGGAGGCTTGATATTGACTGAGCAAGTGCTCCATGTATTAGGGGAATTCTGCCCTTACATAAAATTTTGCTCTGTTGTAAATTTGAGCTAGGAGCTCTGAAATTGTAAAGTGAGGGCTTGAAGCCCAGGTTCTGTTTATACCACCAATCTTGTCTTTCCTACTCTTGTTTATTGCTACTGGTACCTTCTATATTGTTACTTGTTGATTGTTGGAAATTATGAAAATATAACCTTCCGTTAAGTTTTAAATTATTTCATTGACTGTGTAACTAGACCCATTCAACCCGGCACCTTCTTTCACCTCTTCTGTTCCACAAAAACCCCGGAAGTCTGTACCGGGAGGTACACCTCTACGCCGCACATTTATATCTTGCGCCAATGATACCTCATCTACAGGAGAAACTCTGAACTGGGAACTAGACCTACTTAAACTTTTCATCAGAAAATGTCACTACCGTAATTTTGTGATTATGAAGTTGTCAGTAATGTGGGAATTTCAACATGTTTTGTTTTCCATCAAGAAGTTTTTGATCAAGAAGTGTGGACATTCTCTCATAGAGGTCACTACAAAAACTATGATCATGCACCCTGGTGCGGAGTGAAAGAACCTTTTTAAAGAAGTTTTGTATTCATAAGTTTTTTCTTTACTAAATTCCGTTCATTCATTTTTTGGGTTGGCGACGGGATAGGAATGGGCTAGGAGTTGGAAGAAGCGGCCGTGGCTTTATTTAAGGTACAGCCCCAGCATTTTCCTTGTATGAAAATGGGAAACCACGAAAAACCATCTTCAGGGCTACCGACAGTGTGATTCGAATCCACTATCTCCCGGATGCATGCTCACAGCTGCGCGCACGTAACCGCACGGCTAACTCGCCCGGTATTCCTTGTTTAATAATGTTTTTTGTCAGTTAATAATTCGTTTGTGTGTTCGGGAGACTGAAGATCTTTTCATTTACAAGTTTACCTTCCTCATTTCGAAATTCTGACTCTGATGTAAACATCTCATTCGTATTGTACAACATGAGTTCACTTGACGGTTACGTAAATAAGTATTATGATATTCCTCTAAAATCCTTTTCTTCAGTCAGTATTCGGTTTATCTGGAGTATTCCTGTATTTCTAAATAAATTATGGACTACAAGTAGTCTTTTTAAAGAAATACCGCAAACATATATTTGAAAAGGTTAACAAACTGAGGAAAACGAATTTGGTGCAGATCTCTGTAATTACGAGACTTCAGGAATACAACGCACTTCTTCTTCAGAGCTACTAGCTCTTGAGTGAGTGGTAATTTGTCAACTTCAGCAGCTCTTAGGCGCCTGGTGCTCTCTTTATTTGCAAAGTTTACCATGACAATCACATTAATGTAACCTTACGTCAATAAAAAATGACCTGCTTGAGTGATGAATGAGGCTGTATTCGCGGCTTAGCCATGTTACATTTCAGTCAGTGTTTTGTATTCTGTTCGTCATTTAACATCCACATCCCGTTAAAATTCCTCTTGATATGTACCTCAATAAAATTCCTATTTCATTTCGATGTGAGTTAGCTTGTTATGTACAGTATGTATATATTTGTCAGCCCCACGGTGTAGGGTTAGCAAATTATCTCTTTCCGGGACGCCCCAAGTTTGACTCTCGGCCAGGTCAGGAAATTTTACCTGGATCTGAGGGCTGATTCAAGGAATATTCAGTCAATGTGAGAACAACTGACTAGTTTTCTTACAGTGAGATTACGGCCTTGGTCTAGAAATTCAAGAATACTGGCTGAGAAGATTCGTCACGCTTATATCGTGTCATGTCGTAATCTGAAAGCCCATGGGCTGAACAGTATTCAATCGCGGACATGATCTAGGCTTTGGGCTTATGCCGTGTCAAGAAAATAAGGTGAAATTCTTTACGTTTCGCAGAGAACTATGCTCTGCGTCATCAGAAGAAAATCTCGGGTGTCCTTGAGAAAGGCTTCTAAAACAATGAGCTTTGAATTTAAACGTTACCCAATAGAAGTGGAAATGGTACGTTCATGTCTATCATGTTTATAAGTACGGGCCGTGAAAGCATCAATGGCAACAGTAGTCAATTGGTAGTTGAAGGGACACCGACCTTACAGGGAGAGGGTATTTATTGAACTGCCGTATTTTCCAGTGAATGTCCCTAATTACCCAGGCTTATTGTGGCACTACATCATGCGCCATCTGGTGGCTGAACGTAGCACGACCGTTAATCCTGAGCAAATTCTTAGCGGCTAGTAGTTGAAGGTAAGCCAGCAGCGACTAAACAAGATGCGGGACGTGCTTTCAAAATAGACATGGACTGGAAGAAATCTGTTGTTTTAGCATCAGTGGCTGCTAATGTTTTGTTAACCTTCGTTAGTAAAAGCAATATCAAAAGAGGCTTCTTTGGGAAGGAAATTGGATATCTAAAAGGAAGTATAAAGTAAAAAATAAAAATACATTTAGACGGTAAACACTCATCGAGTAGCCGTTTGGTTTGCGCAGCTGTGAGCATGTATTCGGGAGATAGTGGGTTCAAACCCCACTGTCGGCAGCTCTGAAGATGGTTTTCCGTGGTTTCCCATTTTCACACCAGGCAAATGCTGGGGCTGTACCTTAATTAACGCTACGGTCGCTTCCTTGCCACTCCTAGCTCCTTACTATCCCATCGTCGCCATAAGACCTCTCTGTGTTGGTGCGACCTAAAGCAAATAGCAAAGAAAAAATGGATGGAGCTATGTTTCTTTTGTTACTGAGCTTCCAGATTGAGGAAATATATTCTATCCGATGGAAATCTTTCTCTGGCTTGTGATATTTGGTAGTAATCGGACGTGTTTAATTCAAATTATAGCAGATACTCTCCAGAACATTACCCCTCCTCTTCATTCTGCTGTATTATGGTAGCCTCTGCTCATAATATCCAACAAACAAGGACACTACTTGTATAGTTCTATTAACTTCTCCTCTTGAGAACTTGAATATTTCCTGTCCCACCCAATGAGGTGATTACGCGATTCATATCATGTATCTGTGAGCTTGCGCTAAGGTTGGTTTTCCGTGGTTTCAGATTTTCACACGAGGCAATTTACCTTAAATAAGGCCACCCAGTTGTACTATTTTAACTACATAAAATATCGGATATACTGTATAATATACAGAATAAATGGACATCTTGGTGTCTGAATACCATAGTGAAGTAATGCCAATGGAGAACTTAATACAATGAATAATAATAATACATTAAAACAATTACTAATATAAATAATGGCGCGCGACCACCGGAGAGGCCTGGTGTAGGTCTTTCGAGTTTACGCACGCCCTATTGGTGACCTGCACTTCTGTGAGAATGAGGCCCTACCTAAGATGAATTCTAATGGTAAAGACAGCACAAGCACTGAGACCTCGATCCAGAAGAATGAACCAATGAATGTTAAAATCCCCATCCCGTCCGGGAATAGAACTTTGGACGCTTGTACCAAAGGCCAGCATGCTTAACCATGTAGCCATGGAGGCGACATATCAGTAATAATAACCTTCACAACCGTGCTGTTAATTATCCTTTAAGTGGGGACCGACTACTTTGACCGACCATACATTCTGGTTTCAATTATTTTTTTCATTAAATACTGAACTTTTTACAACAGTGTAACATTTTAGTTATTATCCATAATAGTTTCGGAGTTATGTCCAAAACCGTGAAGCTCTGTCACCCATCAAGCTCTTTACCGGTAAGTTTATTGCTCGTTTTCAATAACTTCTGTGTTTCAGAACCGTTTCCCTGATAACTCTGAAACCATTTAAGGTATATGAAATTTTGTTTGCATGTATATTTCATAGAGACAATATACTGGAATTATTGAGCTATCCTCACTGGTTAAGTTTAGAAAAAAAGTACTTTCAAATGAAAATTGGGTACTTGAAAATTACTTCATGCAAAAATATTTATATTTTGTGGACTTCACTTATTCTAATACATGTTGAAGCCTAACATTACTAACCATAATAAAAAAAGAAATCATAGAAAAATATTCATGTGTTTAGAAATGATCAGGAAAATGGCAAAATAGTGGCAAAGATACACCACCATGTTTAATATTTAATTATGTATAAACTGACATAGGTTTAAATGATTTCTGAATATGTAGCCATATTATTAAGTATTCATGTGTTTGTCATGGTGAGTGTCCTTTTAGCCTTCATTTCAATTGCCGTGGAGAAAAATGTTTAATGCAGCCCATTCTACTATTTTCATAGGTGCAGGTCCCCCCATAAAATGAGTGAATTTTCGTATTAAGGAAAGTTAACCATTGTGGGCGAGAAAGATTACTAAATAGGACTTGGGATAAGCGTTATGTGAACGGGCGATCCCCAACTGAGTACTACTAAGAACTAAACATTTTAATTTATTTCCGGCAACTGTGCCCAGAAATGCATTCTCCGACTGAGATATATATTTTTCATCAAGTAGGAAATTCCTTTCGACTCATGTCCGCAGGTTGAAATGCAGCCATCATTCACGCAGGTTCAAGCCCCACTGATATCGTACGGCATTCGGACAGGTCTGGTGAATGTCTTTCGTGGTGACGTCCGTGGGTGACCTGCGCGTCTGGGTGTGTGATGATCACGGTGACGTAGAGAGAAGGTGAAGCTCTGTGTCGGCACATAGCCTACTCCTGTTGAATAAAACAAAAGGATCTGCTCCAGGCTTATCGTTACCACTCTGACTGACGAATCACCATCAACAGCTTCATATGCCGTCACTGTATAAGAACACTGGAGAAGGGAAATATATCTAGTGATTACAAATTAAATACTATCACCTCTCCAACATACCGGCCAACATTCTGGTAATAATAATAATTTCGTGTGGCTATTTCTAGCCGAGTGCAGCCCTTGTAAGGCAGACCCTCCGATGAGGGTGGGCGGCATCTGCCATGTGTAGGTAACTGCGTGTTATTGTGGTGGAGGATAGTGTTATGTGTGGTGTGTGAGTTGCAGGGATGTTGGGGACAGCTCAAACACCCAGCCCCCGGGCCATTGGAATTAACCAATGAAGGTTAAAATCCCCGACCCGGCCGGGAATCGAACCCGGGACCCTCTGAATCGAAGGCCAGTACGTTGACCATTCAGCCAACGAGTCGGACAACATTCTGGTGATGAATTGTTTTACACAACGGAACTCGAATCGGCTTACCACGGTGTGAGACCATAACGACTTTATGCCTTAACGGCGATAGCAACCAAGCAAGTGTCCTGTAACGAGAGGACTAACGTTCGGGCTCTGCTCACGAAGAACTGTGGGCACACGCTGGAGGCAAGGTGAGAGCTAAAGCCACGAGTGGCTGTTTCTAAACTAATGCTACTGTAGATCAGTATGAAATATACAAACATTATACACTTAATTCAAAGTATCAATAGCTCAATGATTAGACAAAGTTCATATTCACTACGCGTAGTAGCTCAGGCGGTAGAGCGTTGATCCCAAGTTGGGGGTTCGATTCCGGATCAGTCCCGTGCTATTTGAAGATCATCAAATATGTCAGCGTCTTGTCAGTAGATTTACAGGCACGTAAAAGAACTCGAGCTGGACAAAATTCGGACACATCGGCAGCTCTGATAACCGTAAGAAGTAGTTTGTGGGACGTAAAAACCTTCATTATTAAATTAATATTCCATGCCGGCGTCATCATACGAAAGTATATTTCTAACCAGAATACTAGTGACAGACTATGGATGACAAGTGTTACGGGATCAGATTTTTGCATTCATACCAACATGACTTCGTGCAAGACGTAGAATTCAGTGGTGCCGTACAAATTTCTCATTATCCTATATAAGTAGTTGAGATTCGCTTCAGTAGTACAGATCGTAGTTTTGATAAAGTAATTATATAGGCGAGTGCTCACAATTTCCTGTCACGTTGTGGATCATCCTTCTTCTTTCCTCTTTCTGAAAACACTCTGGTAGTTCTTGGGAATTCGACCAGCTGAGGACAGTGACTGTTAGTTACAAACTTTCAACTCTTGTGTGTGGGTTTTGAGGCTACACATCGTTCAGTAGTGAGGTAGCTTAAAGCTTTTAACTCCAGCCTCAAATACTTCCCTTGGGCGAGCACTGCTGATGTAAAGTAATAATAATAATAATAATAATAATAATAATAATAATAATAATAATAATAATAATAATAATAATAATAATAATAATAATAATAATAATAATAATAATAATAATAATAATAATAATAACAGCTTGCATTCGGGAGATTGTGGGTGTTGATGGGGGGGAGAGTGACGGTTAATTAGGTTAACTGCACGGCGCTGAACTCTCTTCAGATTGTTCAGGAACTATACTGTTGTGGAATGCCAAGCATACGTCAGTATGGGCTGAACCATTCATGGGCTGAAGCCTCTTAAATTTTTGGTTGACATCCAGCGACGTGGCCCTCACACTGCCGAGCGCAAGCTCACAACTTTTTCCTTCTTGCTGTCCCAACAAAACTACGCAGTCACTTGTCACTTCCTTAGTATTTAGTTCAAATAAGGCAGTTGGAATTTGTCAAAATGTATTTTCTCGAGGACACCTGGACATTTGACCCATTGGATTTGGGACTTTTGGGACATGTATATTCAACAGTCAGCTTGACATGCTGTAAGTATGATTTTTGTTTTATTAGTTGCTTTACGTCGCAACGACACATATAGGTCTTATGGCGACGATGGAACTGGAATGGGCTTAAGGTTCAGATGGAAGACCATGGAAAACAATCCTCATCGCTGCCGACAGTGGTGTTCGAACGCACTATCTCCCAAATGCTGGATTCTGACCGCACTTAAGCGACTGCAGCTATCCAACTCGGTGTAAATATGAAAAACATCTGTGACACGTCTGCAGGAAGTACCCATGTCAGTTCAATAAATCAGGATGGTAGAGAATACTCAGGCTTGAGAAGTACGCTGATTCTATTTACTCCCTGGATGTGATTTATAACTATAGAAACGTAATATTTATTTAATATACGAGTATATGTTGATTCCCATAGGGAACCTGAAATATTTGTCCCGAATGAGTAAATTTATAATACCAATATAAATGGTCCGTTATTGGACATTATAAATATAAATGTTTAATGTCCAAAAAATGTATAATATATATAATAAGAGTTTTGTTTGTACATTGCTCAGAATTTAAAAAGGATCGTATTTCTGTATCAGTCGTGTCCACAGTAACAAGGAAGTGCACTTTTAAATTTTTGGTAATTTCTGTCTGCCTGTCTATCTGTATGTATGTATGTATGTATGTATGCACACGCATCACGAAAAAACGGCTGAAGATAATTTAATGAAAATCGGTAAGCAAAGTCGGGGAATAAGTCGCTACTATCTAGGCCATAAATAATTTTATTCACGACGAGTGAAGTGGTAGTTTAGGGGAAGGCCTACAATTTAATTATCAAATATTTATGTTATTAGTCGTCGTATCGTAATAAAAATCAGTATGCAAAGTCGGTGAATAAGTGGCTATAATCTAGGTCATAAATAATTGCATTCACGCTTATTAAGATGGTAGTTTAGGGGAAGACCGAAATTTTAATTCTCACAAATGTATGTTATTGGTGGTCGTATCTTAGTGAAAATCGGTATGCAAAGTCAAGAAATAAGTCACTACAATCTAGGCTATAAATAATTTTATTCACGCTGAGTGAAATGGTAGTTTAGGGGAAGTCCTAAAATTTAATTCTCAAATATTTATGTTATCACTGGTTGTATCTTAATAAAAATCGGTATGCGAAGTCGGGGAATAAGTTGCTATAATCTAGGCAATAAACAATTTTATTCACGCTGATTGAAATGGTAGTTTAGGGGCAGGCCTAAATTTTAATTCTCAGATATTTATGTTATCAGTTGTCTTATCTTAATGAAAATCGGAAGGAAAAGTCGCTATAATTTAGGCTATAAATAATTGTATTCACGCTGAGAAAAATGTTAGTTTAAGGGAAGGACAAAAATTTAATTCTCAAATATTTATGTTATTAGTGGTCGTAGTATTAAAGTAGTAGTATTAAATTTCCGATCATTTATGTCTTACACATTATTACAGTACCGGCTATTATCAAAGAGATATTCATGAATTTGGATTTTCTTTTTACTAAGCGCCGAGTCATGAGAAAATGGGTAAACAGAATTTAACGAGAATCGGTATGTAAAGTCGGAGAATAAGGAACTACAGTCTACGCTATGAATAATTTTATAAGACGCCCTCATATCACAGAGTCGAAAGAAAACTAAATGTGAAGGCCTATAATACAGAAAGCTTATAAAATTGATCAACCATAACATTTCATTGACCATTGTTTGTTGTGATGTGTTTTGTGTGTTGTGTTGCCACTCACCTCCTATAGGTAGGATTACTGCTGCGTACCGATTATTTTTTAAATTTCCTTTACGTTGCACCGAACGATGGCGAAAATGGGATAGGAAAGGGCTAGAAGTTCGAAGGAAGCGGCCTTGGCTTTAATTAAGGTACAGCCCCAGCATTTGCCTGGTGTGAAAATGGGAAAACACGGAATACCAGCTTCAGGGCTGCCAACAGTGGGGTTCGAATCCACTATCTCCCGGATGGAAGTTCACAGCTGCGCTCCCCTAACCACACGGCCAACTCTCCCGGTCGTATAGAGTGTAACAGTCTGCCTGAATATTGGCGTGAAGTAGCTGGGGAGTTAGATAACTTTCTTCTTTAGCATGCCAATCTCTGATTCATAACTTTTCTGATATAACCGGTACTGGTACGCAACACACTGGTTCATAATAGCATTCGAGCTATTCAATCCCTACTCTGAGGCACTGATTGGAATGAGCAGTGGGCATATAACGGAATAATGGCAGAGGCGTATTCACGGCTGTCTGCGACCTGGTCCTTCCAGCTCTAGAATTTTGGACTGTTAGATCGGCACCGTAGTACTGTTCGTTGAAAGTGACAAAATGCGCGGTTTTTCATTTGATCGAGTGTTTTATGTGATAAAATTACTTTTAATCGCTACATGCCTACTGGTGTTTTTTTAAAAGACCTGACTTCAGTTAGGAAAACCACAAAGTCTGTCTTTCTGAGAATCCCGTAGCGAAGCACGGGTACATCAGCTAGTGTTCAATAACGGACCATTTATATTCGTATTATTAATATTTATTTCACAAATGTTCCGTTGGATAAGTTAAAATGCGTTGTGAGTTACAGGAAATTGCATAAGCGTTAAGATTCATACATAAACTCTGACCTAATATCCTTTCCATACATAGGAAAGTTGTATAAAATTAACAGAAATCCAGTATGATAGTTGTATCTGTCTTCGCACATCACATTTTAGCGTTATTTTCAAGAACTTTTGCTCAATGTGTTTTTTCCTATTATTTTGATTACATTGAAAGTAATGTGGAATCATCTTCATCCAGTCCGGTTACTTGGCCGAATGGTCAGCGTAGTGCTCCTCGGTTCACAGGGCCTCGGGTTCTATTTCCGGCCGAGTCGGAGAATTTAACCTTAAATGTTTAATTCCCTTTGCTCAGCGACTGGGTGTTTGTACTATTCCCAAATTCCCTGAAAATATCACACCACACAAACTACCACAATTACACGCAGTTTCCTACACATGGCAGATGCCGTCCACCCTCTTCAGAGGGTCTGCACCAGGCAAAAATTACCACACGAAATTAAAATTAAATTAAAATAAAATCTTCACTCAAATACTGCGAGGCATCGAATGATATCAGTAAATGGAAAGCTCTCTCTTGTTATTTATCTTCAGCTTTTTTATGACACTATGAGCGGTTATCAGTTCGAAATTCAGGATTAAAGAATAATAGAATACTGCGGTGTCCGTCATCTCATTCGGCGGCGCATAGTTTGCGAATAACTGTTCTACCTACATTATTATAATTATTATTCTTTCTTTTTAAGTTTCACCCTCTTTGGAGTAGGCTGAATCAATCATTTCTCTGTGTGTTATTCTTTTCTTAGTGCCCCGTATTTCTTCATTTTTCTGATCTTCGTTTCCGCTCATCTTCCTAAAATACGGCTTGGCTTTTAAGGTAGATTTCTCTTGGAACATTATCGTTATGTCTTCAGCTGTTCGATCGAATAGTGAATTTTTAATTCTACTACGTCTTTTTCACTTCCTTTAAACCAATTGGGTTTTGTTTTGTGGTTACGGAATAAGTCAAAGATTTGTTTGGCTAATATATTAGAGTTCATTCTGAGAAGATGACCGTAAAAAATTATCCTTCATTTTCGCAGAGTATCTAAGAGTTTCTCAATTTTATATTATCTTATTATCCTGAAATTTTGGTCCTATGGCCTCTCTAAATATTTCCCTTTATTTCAGATCGAGTTTCTCCATCTGGCCTTTGAAATTCGTGTTTAGTGTTTCTGCTGCGTCTAGTGCTTTTGGTTTAATCACTGTTTTATAATGTTTACCTTTACAGTCGAACCTCCTTTCTGCGGACACCGCCGATTCCGAGGAAAATTGTCCGTTACGAGAGGTGTCCGCTAAAATAAGCTTGTAAAATAATCGAACCTGAAATATAAGCATACATACTGTATCTTTATTTTTATTATTCTAAGTCATTTCAGTGTTAGTATTTCATAGAGAGTTATTATAAGTGATTTTACATCATTTACAAACATTAGAGCTTCGTGAAGTAATCCATTGTTACTCATGTTTAACAGACAACTGAAATGATACGGTATTTCTGTCTCACTAATTAGCGCCTATACTGTGCTTTCCTTCTCAAGTTGACTACCTGAGCTCGACCTTATCAGCGACAATCCGAGTTATGAATAGAATGATGCAAGAAGGGAAGAAAATCCCCAGGTAACTTGTGAGTCAACAGTCTCTGGCAGCATTTCTGGGCAATTAGAATTCTCGGAATAGGCCCATACACCATTAGGTAGAACTGCATTTCGATGTACCTTCTCTCCCCCTTGCACTCGAAATAGTACAAACATTCAAAAGGGATTTCCTTACGTTTGAAGAATTGTTTTAAAAGAAAGGACGAAATGTGGTCCGGCGTAATAAGTTGTCCTGCAACGTGTAGAGTGTCCGCTTAAGTCAAGTGGACGGGACAAATGGCGATGTCCACTGTCCGGAGTTCGGGGTGTCCGCATATATGAGGCCAATTTAACACTTGTCTTACGTAAAATAACATCGGTTCCGAGGAAAATTGTCCGTATAGCGAGATGTCCGCTGAATAAGGGTGTCCGTTAGGGCAGGTTCGACTGTATTATTTTTAGTAATTATTGCAATAATATACATCATTATTAGTAAGCTACATTTCTCGTATATCTCTAGCTTTTACAAGCATTGTTTCAAGACAAATTAAACAATAATATAAGAGGTATCCGATTAATGTTCAAGTTACCGTTTTGATTAAATTATAAGAATGAGTAATAGCCTATAGGTTTTAAACGTGTTTTCTATCGTAGAGAATAGCAAATAAAGAGGAATATGTCAGGTTGTGGCTCATGACTCCCTTATCATCGTAAAACAGGTAAGAAGCAAAATGGTGAGTGAGGGATTTACAGAGTCCTAGTCTCTACGTCTTTGCCTTCCTCATAGCAGTCGAACCTCGACCCTCTCCGTCGACCGAATGGAAGGTCTTCAACTCCACAAAGTGACTGGAAAATACGAGAAAAATGTTGTCTATCGTACGTAAGTCTTTTCGATTTCCATAAAAACTTTTCTAGAGAGTGAGTTCACCGCGCTTACACAGAATGGCTGATAAATATTTAGTATGTTCATTACTACGTGCTTTCGTGAACAGCTGTTTTCTAGAATTGAACTATGCAAAAGTCAAATCCGTTCTTTCGTGTCACGTTCATCTCAAAAACTGCATGAATTTAACGAGCGCGCAGAACCTGACTTCAAGTATTTGAGGATCTTATCCAACAAAAGATGCCAGACAGTTCGGAACGGTCCCGAGCAAAAGTGACAAATATGTAAGTATTCAAATTGCTTGCGTTTTGCATTTTATTTGTTCCCACGGGCTGAAATGGATACATCGAACTTGTTTAATTACATGTTCATAATTTTTCATGATATTCAATGAACGTTTCAAATGTTCAGTACGTTTGGTTTTCACTAAGGTTCATCTTGTAACAGTCATGACCTTACAATCCAACATTCTAGTTCACAAACGTAACTTCTTTAGTTGCTTTTTTTATGCCGCAGCTCATGTTACAAACCTACGCCCTGGAAACATTTTTACGTCATTCACAGGAAAAAGACAGTTGTTCGGGATTATACCACCTCTGGCGGTTGGTGATCTACAGTGGGGAAGGTCTTGTCCTGTGTTTCTTCTGTGCACCTGACTTACGTTAACAGAGAGCCGGGGGGTGCACGGCAAGCATGGCCTAGTGCTGCACGCAACTGTTGCTTCAGGGCAGCCCAACTGTTCAGGTTAGCATGTAATTGGCATGAATTGTTTAGTAGTTATCGTTCATTTAATTAAAGCAGACGAATGGTTTAAATATCGCATGGCGAAGTGCGTGAGGTACGAGACCTAAAGGGCCTTGAAGAAACTTTACACTAAGGTTTGTACTCACATTACAAGGAAAATAAACAAATGTTGTCAAATGTAGACTACAAGTGCCTATCATCATATGTTCAAAATGTCTTTTGTGTAAAACCAAGGCGTGTCGCACCCCCTGAGGGTGGGGGACGCAGACGAAGAATACACCCACGGTATCCCCTCCGTGTCGTAAGAGGCGACTAAAAGGGGCGACCAAGGGATGGTCGAATTAGAACCATGAGACTACTTGTAATTAGTATCACCACGCGGGGAACTCCATGGGTAGTTTTACTTGCGCCTAGTACCACTATGTTGGGTACAAAATAGGTTTGTGATCAGTAGCAACAGAGTGCGCTTCCGGCTTTTACAGTACCTGTGATTAGTACCACTATATGAGCGACACCATGGTTCTACTTTGCCTATGATTAGTACCCACTATATGAGAAACACCATGGGATAGTGCGGTTCCCTGTGGTTAGTACACTTCTGTGATGAACACCATAGGTTTGCGTTGCCTGTAAATGGCGCCGCACTCTGCGGAACACCATAGGTCTGTATTACATGTGCGAATTTAATTACCTGTGAGTATTACCATAATGTGCGGAATACCGCGAGTCTACGCTACTTTTGATTATTACTGCAACATGACAAATACCATGGTTCTACTTTCCTAGCGATAAGTACCATTATGAAGGGCCGATGACTTGGATTTTGGATCCTTTTAGACTAAAAACATGATCGATTCAGTATTGTGCTATAGAAGCAGTCCCTTGGCCAGTAATATTATTGTTTTACGTCAGTTTCCGTGAATGTGAAGCATTGCGGGTCGGATCCACTGATTGTTTTAAATTCATATCCATCCATTCATTCTTCGTCCTCACATTTGAATTCTAGTCAGTGAAGGATTTTAGACTTTTAATTTGTCATTGCATTTCGTCTCATTTAGTACCATTATGGGCCGATGACCTAGATGTTAGGCCCCTATAAACAACAAGCATCATCATCATCCAGACGAGTCGCTAATATGTTTAAGTACAGTATATATATCTTCTTAACAGAATGAATTATATAACTGACTTTCTTGCTGACATACATAACTTGACACCAAAGAAACTTTCTTACCTTAAATCTAAAACAACAGAATCCTTCAACCTTTCTCTTCTCCTTTTTCCGTCCGACTCGTTGGATGAATGGTCAGTGTACTGGCCTTCTGTTCAGACGGTCCCGGGTTCGATTCCCGGCCGGGTCGGGGATTTTAACCTTCATTGGTTAATTCTAATGGCCCGAGGGCTGGGTGTTTGTGCTGTCCCCAGCATTCCTGCAACTCACACACCACACATAACACTGTCCTCCACCACAATAACACGCAGTTACCTACACATGGCAGATGCCACCCACCCTCATCGGAGGGTCTGCCTTACAAGGGCTGCACTCGGCTAGAAATAACACACGAAATTATTATTTATTCTCCTTTTTCCTCTTCTTTACGCCAACGGCCGGAGCCGTGTTGAAACACCGGATCCCGTGAGATCTCCGAAGTTAAGTAATATTGGGCGTGGTCAGGAGTTGGGTGGGTTGCCAAGCGCTGTTGGTGGGGGGTAAGTTAATGGAGGAGCGGAAAGGAACTGGCCACCCTACCGCACGTAAACCCCGGCTCAGGAACACCTCTGCGGAGGTTCGGATCTGCCTTCGGGCAGAATAACCCTTACCTTACCTCCTCTTCTTTACGATGAGGCCCTCTAGTGACGACGTGGTAATTTCAATTCATTATTCCTTGTTTCTTTCTCTCACGTTCTTTCTAGTGTTCCCTCATCATTTCACTATGCTTTATTCTTCTCTCCTCAGACCACTATCGTTGTTTACAATTGGCTTTACGTCGCACCGACACAGATAAGTCTTATCGCGACGATGGGATAGGAAAAGGCTAGAAGTGAGAAGGAAGCGGCCGTGGCCTTAATTAAGGTATAGTCCCAGCATTTTCCTGGTGTGAAAATGGGAAACCAGGGAAAACCATCTTTAGGACAGCCGACAATGGGGTTCGAACCCAATATCTTACGAATACTGTAAACTGGCTGCACTTAAGCGACTGCAGCTATCGAGCTCGGTCCTCACACCACTTTCATTCTTTCTTCTTGGAATCTTACCGTTCTTAAAACTTTATTTTAGTAATATTTCTATAATTTCCTATTCTCTTATTATTTTTTTGTAAATATTTCCTGACCTCCTGTATCCAGTTCGTTGTTGACTTTTCCTCCTAAAGGTACTTGAATATCTATTTTGTCAATATGTTATCATTCATTCCATCCATATGTCCAAAATATAGCAAGCCTCTTTTTTTTCTTATTGTTTCTGTTATATTTTCTGATATATTTCTTTATTTTCCATTGTTCCGTTGCTTTTATTGCTCCTATTATTTTCTCATGATTCTTCTTTCTAATACCTCCAGTTTATCTAAACTATAATTGAAAACTATACATTCACATGTGCAAAGACACCACTATGTTGTAGTGCCCTACTTTAAGATTTATAGATAAACATTTCTTGTTTAAAAATTCTTTGTGTTGTCATACGCTCTTTCCGTCTTATATAATCCCCCTGTGGGTGGGGGTGGTAGAATAACACACACGGTATCCCTTGAGTCGTAAGAGGCGACTAAAAGGGTCCCAGGGGCTCTGAACTTTGGAGCGTGAGTTGACGACCACGGGGCGCTTAGGTGAGTCCTGGCATTGCTTCCCCTTACTTGTGCCAGGCTCTTCACTTTCATCTATCCTATTCGACTTCTCTTGGTCAACTCTTGTTCTTTTCCGACCCCGATGCTATTAGGATTGTGAGGGCTAGGGAGTCTTTCGTTTTCATGCTCCTTTGTGGCCCTTGTCATCCTTTGGCCGATATCTTCATTTTTCGAACTATCAAATTCCTTCCATTTTCCCCTCTGATTAGTGTTATATAGAGGATGGTTGCCTAGTTGTACTTCCTCTTAAAACAATAATCACCACCACCACCACCACCACCATCACCATCTTATATAACCTTTCTTCATGGATTTTATTACTTTTGTTGCTCTAAAGGGAAACCTTCACTAAGATTTTGAACCTTATGATATATCTGTCGGAATGTTGGAATCCGGTGTACGGCATGTGTGCTAGTTGCTGGCTTGTTAATGAAGTGGCTTCAATAACAGTCAAACATTTATTTGACCTGACGCAGGTTTGGTAGATTCAGTTTCTGTAACGATATAACTCAGTACCGACTCTAAGTGTGTCGTCAGAGCTCCATGGGACCATTATGTGCAGCTTGTTTGTTGGTGCAGAGACTATTTTCATAACATCTTCTAACGGATGCTACTGTTCGGAGATACGTATTTTAGCATAATTATGAGAAGTATCGTTAATGTATTACTGAAGTGTACTTATGGTACAGTCGGTGTCATACACGCGCCAGTTTTTATTCAGCCTGCAGGTGATACCTGGATAAAACTATTTTTAGAATGAACGCTGGAATTAAAACATGACCTTATATGGAAATGTGCACTTTCATTGGATTTGGGAGAATGGACTGGTTAATGACCTCACACTCCTTTTTCTCCTAAGCCTAGGATTGCTGACTCTGTGTTTTACAACTCGTGCTAGCCCGAATGTGGGCTTCGCTAGGGGATTACTACTCTGATCGCACGGCGCTCGGTTGAGAGCTGGACGTGTCCAGGCTAGACTGCTCCACTGAGGAGTTCTCTAGTGAATCTATTGGTTTACTTGATAATTTTCGATATTAATGATTTCTTCTAAGTTATTGTTCTGGTGTGAGGAAATTTTCAATACACTTTTCCAAATCTCAATATGTAAAACCAGGGTCCGGTTTCTTCAACTCTTTATTAACTTTTACTTTAAAAAATATGTTAACTAACATTGTTATTAATTTAACACTTCTGTTAAAAGTCCCCTGTTTCACGAACGGATTTCCAACACTTGTTACGAAACAATTGTTGTTACAGACAAATTAAGACGTTTCTGTTTCTGAACGCGTTTGGCAGTGAGCGTCTTTTATTTCTTTACATAAAGCGCTTCTAGCGGTGTGTTAATAGTACTTTGTCACACATGGCTGACATTATTATATGTTCTAATTAAAGGTGAAAGACGTAAACATGTCAAGTAAGAGACAACAAAAGCGTTATTGTGATGAATGTTAGGCAAATGCTGTTATATATTTAATTTAAAAGTATGGCAGTGTGCTTGAAGAATGAAACAACGAACTGTTATAACAAAACGTTCAATATATTCTCATATGAGTGCAATCTAAGGTTCCTACATCACCGAGAAAATGTGATAATTGATATGTCTAATATGATTTTCGGGCATTCTTTTACTGCGGGGAAAATAGTGCTGCAAAGGCAGCATGAACTATTTGCAGAATTCTACACGCTCTTGTCTTGCACTCATGAATATAGTCACCTACAATTACATGGAAAGTGTCTAAAGTATAATATCTAATAAGCAAATGCTGCACGGTAGGCACTGATAAGTTTCAATTGGTGGGAAACTCTAAACTATTTTCAATTTCTCCTAGGACCTTGTTCATTATGGCATCGGTAATTAGATATCTTTGTAGGAAACTTTCTTCACACAACTATAGAAAGTATATTTTTCTTAATATGGGTAATCATTTTTCTTCTTCAATATACAGCATAAAGCGAAATTCGCGCATTCGGGCGTCGCAGCGCGACTCCTCACATGCCAGAAAAAAAATATATCTCTCACAAAAGTTCGTCCTGCGAGTACATATCCGGGAGAAAAAGGACGTTAAAGAGCGGCAATCTGGCAACACTGTAACCACATGTAGGGTAAATACCTCTGTCAGCACGGACTAGTCGTGCTGTACAGTTGGTGCAGTGGATAGAGCTTTGGGATAGAATGCAGGAGGTCGAGGGTTCTATCCTGGCTTGAGGTGCACTTTTTATTTGCTAATTTCCATCGGACATATATACAGTAATACAGTAAGACACCGTTTCTTAGGTCACATGTATCCTACATTTACCTAATTCAGTAATGCTGAACACGCTGTAACACACCTAGTAGATGAAGTGGTGCGAATAAATTTACGCCCACGACGTGGAAAGGGCTTCTTTCAAAGCTGACCAATGAAAACGAATGTTTGTGCATTTCTAGGATCGTAGTATGTAAGTGCAAATGGTTTCTAGAGGACCCGCTGCAATCGCTGTTAACGATTAAGATGCCAGATACCAAACCACCTGGACTACATTTACGAAATAAAAAACATACTCCTCAAACCAGGATCGACCCCCTCGACCTCCTGCATGCTAACCCAAAATTCTATCCACTGCACCAACTGTACATCACGACTGTTAAATGCTGACAGAGGTAGTTACCCTACATGTGGTTACAGTGTTGCCAGATTGCCACTCTTCAACGTCCTTTTTCACCCGGATATACTCGCAGGACGAACTTTTGTGAGATACATTTTTTGTTATTGCTGGCATGTGAGGAGTCACGCTGCGACGCCCGAGTGCGTGAATTTCGCTTCACCCTCTATAAATAGTCTTCATGAAGCAGTAAAGCTTCAAACTTACGTCTTCTATATGCTACCATTTTGAAATCTTAAGAGCTGTTACGAGGTTTAACACAGGGCTGATGCCATGTTAATTTAACGCAAGTATTAACAATTTGTTCCAGTTAAAAATTCTTGATGAGGCGGCCGTTCTGTTATATTATGTGTTAAGTTTCCTTACCATCAGTGTTAACACTTAATATTCGTTGAAGAAAACCGGGCCCAGAAGTTTTAATATCTAAATTTAGTACGTAATTCCTTTTCCTGTTGACTGGTACTCGTTAGTATGGCCGCAAAGAATCGATAAGTAAATTCTAGGTTAGGGTTATGGTGCTTGTAGCCAAGGTTATTTTTATAATGTGAATTGTAAGCTTACAAAAGGAATGAAAAACGTGGGGAAGTGTTTCTAAAATCGTTCCCGACTAACAAGTTTCAGTTCCTCAGCATGTTACTTTTATGTTTGTTTTGACGAAACATGGTGAATGATGCTGTCAGATGGTGGCATTGAGTTAACCTCTCTCGTAATTTTGTCCATAGCTTGTGGAAGTCTGAAGATTTTGAAACAAAACCAATTGTAAGAGAGAAATCACCTTTTTTCGCTTTCCTGTTATTTATTGAGGTTGTCATACAATTACCCTGACATGTAATTTTTAAGTTCTGGTGTACACTGTGGCCAGCAATTGGATTAGGCATCACCAAGGACTTCCTTGTAGCGAATGGCGATATCAAAAGTTTATGCAGTACAAACTATTTCGGGCAGAATTCAGGACGGAAAACTCTGTTGCAGATGCGTAGGAGAGAAAGAAACACTGGCTCACGTTCTGGGTTCTTGCCCCTTCGGCGAAGTACTGAGAAACTAACGTCCCCACAAGATAAGATCATTGACTGCAGAAGAACTCTGCAGCAAAAACTTCCATGTACATAAAGAAGTCCGTGGTTTGTCTATGGCAGGCAGTACAAGACGAATTGACACAATCGTCTTTGAAGATAACTACAAGAAGAGCTTCATTGTCGACTGACCATCCGTTTCGACCACCATGTCGGCCAGCCTACTGAAGTCCACCTTGAAAAGCTGAACATATACGCGCCCACCATACCGTTCTACAAAAATAAATACCAGCTGAATGAAGTAGAGATTATTATTGGTCTAATGATTGGTGCTCGAGGCACAATACCTGCCAAGTTGATAGAATTCTGGAAGAAATTCGAGCTGCCTATAAACAGCATTGAAAGAATAGTTACCACCACCATACGTGGATCTGTACACATCGTGAGAACTCATTTGTTCGAACCTCCTTAAATTTAAAAAGCAATTATCGCTATATTTTTACATGATAACACATTCTGTATCCTGATACGCTTTACTTTGTCCATTGTGGCAACTCGTAATTCCGGGAAGTCGTTGATTCGTTCAATAAACATATATACATAGATGTTCAACGAGTATAAATCGTTTATTCGATATCACTGTTTCGACAGGCTATGTTCCTGGCAGGGCCCATCTCGTTTCCTCATCCCTATATCCTGAACAATTTTTCTACCTTCCCTATTGTTTTATATTAAGTGTTTTGGGTTTAAATTTACTTACTTATTTTAAATTCATTTTTTGTAATTCGTAAGAGGGTGCAGTTTGCTTTGTGGTTGATTTTAAAAAGATCTTGAAGATTTTTACGAAATTGGTTCATACAGAGTTTTTTTGCAAGTTGTCTGTTGAAGATAAGCATCGTCGTTGCTGCTAAAAAAAGCGCTACGTTATAATGTTGCGAGATAAATACTGAGCCGCAGTACATAGCGCAAGCTGCTTGTTACCCCGCTTTCTGAACCTCCCTGTGTGTAGCAGCGATGCATACCTTCCAGGCGTGCTTGTGGTTGAGCTCCTGTAGGCAGCTTTCCGGTGTTTGTGGGAAATGTTCGCAAGGATTATACAACTACCATGCGGTTTGAAATTAATATTGGAATTAAATTCTTGAAGCATTAAGATAAATACGAATGGAAGTCAGGCATGCATATATTCTTTAATTATAGCTATATTGTTCGCTCACATTCAATTAATGTGATATTTCAAAGTTAGCGAACTGAAGAACACAATGAGGTCAAACTTTTCAATATGTATTCACTCACCATTTAGACTGTTTATGACTATAATAAACATAATATATTTTAATTTATACGGACGTGCAATTTAACATTTGCTTTACGTCATATCGACACAGGTAGGTCTTACGGCGACGATAGGATAGGAAAATGCTATGATGGGATGGTGATGGTGATTTATTTATTTATTTAGCGTATGGCCCATACAATCAAATTGAGTTTAGATATAAATTATATACATATTTACATAACAAGTAAACAATGAACAAGAAAAGGCTCCCTACAACTGAATGTCAAGATTACTGATTCACTGTATTGCTTCTGGAGTTGCCATCAGGAAATCCACTTTGCTGCCCGTGTATGCCCGCGTTTCACACTCTCTGACAATATGATGTATGGGGTGATGGTAATAATTGCTTGAAGAGGAAGTACAACTGGTCAACCATCCTCAATTAACACTAATTGGAAAAGTAAAGAGGTCCAATACTTCGAAGAATGAAGGTGTCGGAAAGAAGAAAGGAAAGGCCGGGCTGAATGGCTCAGATGATTAAGGCCCTGGCTTTCCGAGCCGAAGATGACAGGTTCGATCCTGGCTCAGTCCGATGGTATTTGAAGGTGCTCAAAGAAGTCAGCCCCGTGTCGATAGCTTTTCTGTCACGTACAGGAACTTCTACGGGGGACAATTCCGGCACCTCGGGTCTTCAAAAACCGTAGAAGTAGTTAGTGGAACGAAGAAAAATATAACATTATTATTAGAATGGGAAGGGCGTGAAAATGAAGAACTTCGAAGGACTCGTAAACTTAATACCGTCAGGACCGGAAGATAACAAGAGCTGAACAACGGAGGTTGAATAGGAAAGATGAAGGCGAGGAGCCTAACATAAGTAAATGGAAGTAATATTAGACTCAGGTAGGGGTCCATGGTCGTCAACACACGCTCCAAAGATGAAAACCACTGAATCTCCTTTTACGACAGGAAGTGGATACCATGGGTGCATTCTACCGCCCTCACCCATAGGAGGAAAACGGGCTACTAGTGGGAAGGAGGCGACTGAAAAAAGGTACAGCCCCAGCATTCGCCTGGTATAAAAATAGGAAACATCGGAATGTCGCATTCAGAGATGCCGACAGCGGTGTTCAAACTCTTAATATTCCGAATGAAAGCTGGCAGCTACGCAACGCAAACCATGTAGTCACTCGCTCGGTTATCTACCTATCTACCTACCTACCATTTCATTATAAACTGTTTTGCCTTTGAACATTCTTTATGCAAGCCTCTGTCACTTAACTAAGCGCCTTAACAATATACACTGACTGACAGAGCAAATGCAACACCAAGGAGGAGTGGTCAGAACTTTATGCCAATTGCAGGGTAGACTGACGTCACTGAGGTATGCTCATGATGTGAAATGCGCCGCTGTGCTGCGCACGTAGCGAACGATAAATGGGACACGGCGTTGGCGAATGGCCCACTTCGTACCGTGATTTCTCAGCCGAGAGTCATTGTAGAACGTGTTGTCGTGTGCCACAGGACACGTGTATAGCTAAGAATGCCAGGCCGCCGTCAACGGAGGCATTTCCAGCAGACAGACGACTTTACGAGGGGTATGGTGATCGGGCTGAGAAGGGCAGGTTGGTCGCTTCGTCAAATCGCAGCCGATACCCATAGGGATGTGTCCACGGTGCAGCGCCTGTGGCGAAGATGGTTGGCGCAGGGACATGTGGCACGTGCGAGGGGTCCAGGCGCAGCCCGAGTGACGTCAGCACGCGAGGATCGGCGCATCCGCCGCCAAGCGGTGGCAGCCCCGCATGCCACGTCAACCGACATTCTTCAGCATGTACAAGACACCCTGGCTGTTCCACTATCGACCAGAACAATTTCCCGTCGATTGGTTGAAGGAGGCCTGCACTCCCGGCCTCCGCTCAGAAGACTACCATTGACTCCACAGCATAGACGTGCACGCCTGGCATGGTACCGGGCTAGAGCGACTTGGATGAGGGAATGGCGGAACGTCGTGTTCTCCGATGAGTCACGCTTCTGTTCTGTCAGTGATAGTCACCGCAGACGAGTGTGGCGTCGGCGTGGAGAAAGGTCAAATCCGGCAGTAACTGTGGAGCGCCCTACCGCTAAACAACGCGGCATCATGGTTTGGGGCGCTATTGCGTATGATTCCACGTCACCTCTAGTGCGTATTCAAGGCACGTTAAATGCCCACCGCTACGTGCAGCATGTGCTGCGGCCGGTGGCACTCCCGTACCTTCAGGGGCTGCCCAATGCTCTGTTTCAGCAGGATAATGCCCGCCCCCACACTGCTCGCATCTCCCAACAGGCTCTACGAGGTGTACAGATGCTTCCGTGGCCAGCGTACTCTCCGGATCTCTCACCAATCGAACACGTGTGGCATCTCATTGGACGCCGTTTGCAAACTCTGCCCCAGCCTCGTACGGACGACCAACTGTGGCAAATGGTTGACAGAGAATGGAGAACCATCCCTCAGGACACCATCCGCACTCTTATTGACTCTGTACCTCGACGTGTTTCTGCGTGCATCGCCGCTCACGGTGGTCCTACATCCTACTGAGTCGATGCCGTGCGCATTGTGTAACCTGCATATCGGTTTGAAATAAACATCAATTATTCGTCCGTGCCGTCTCTGTTTTTTCCCCAACTTTCATCCCTTTCGAACCACTCCTTTTTGGTGTTGCATTTGCTCTGTCAGTCAGTGTATTATATGTGTTTTTCATTAGTTATACGCCTCTTTATGTATTCAAATTTAGTATAATCACCGGTGTCTTTGTCTCATTCTACTTCTGATACCTTCGTGGATCGAGTCTATTATCCTTCTAGGTAACATACCGTCATCCAACGTTTCACATTGTCCCAACAGTGAAGATAGTTTTTCTTTTTTAAATGTACAACCACATCCTTGGAAATTACTTCTAAGTTAACCTTTATGTACTATTTTTAGAGTGTTTTTCTGCCATTGTTTCCGCTTCTTCCTCTCCCCTGTTGCCTCGTATCTCCAGCAAAAAGCATTTTTGTTATGTTAAAAGTTGCTTTACGTCACACCAAAACAGACAGGTGTTATGGCGATGACGGGATAGGAAAGGGCTAGGAGTGGGAAGGAAGCGAACGTGGCCTTAATGAAGGTACAGCCCCAGCACTTCCGTGGTGTGAAAATGGGAAACCACGGAAAACCATATTGAGAGCTGCTGACAGTGGAGTTCGAACCCGGAAGCATTAGTGCTGTTAGGATTATACAGGTAGGTTTGCTGCAACTTTTCCAAAATCTAAAGTTCTAGTTCTTCAGGCAAACAACTCAATATTGAAAACATTCTAGGAATATGAGCTATGAGTGTTAGATGATTAAAATATAGTGAAGTGTGATAATATATTCCTAAAAATTACAATCCTTTCTTTAATCATCGTTATCTGGTAGATTATATTAGTAGTTAGCCTTTTTTACCACCACGAGCGCTAATGTGAGTCAATGCATAGTTTCACTTAAGCCCTTATAACTACATTCGGTGTGGACATTTTTCAAAAACTAAACTACCTGAGGGCTTTCAACCAAAGAACACATTAGAGAAAAAAATATGTAAATTAGTTTGGCTAGGATTTGAATAAAAGGAGAAAACGAGTAAATAAACAAGGTATTTTAGACTGCCTTTGCAGAACTGCATTTAGACCGGAAGTGAATTTAAACTTTTTAGTTTGATGGAGCTATCCAAGACTAATGATTTGAAATATTTCCATGCCCTTTAGCCCTTCAACTTTCGGCACAATTGAGGAAATTGTTTAATTTTAAGTTTTTCGTAGTATGGGGCACCCTACTTTGTCTACTAAGGAAAGTCTTCGACATGAAAAACTAATCGGTCAATGACGAGAATAGCAGCTAGTGATAATATTATTTTATTACCGACCCTTAGGGATTTGTAGAAAAAATCTAGGTCACAGTCAATAATATACTCAGTTTTTCACTGACATGTTTACTCAAAAGGCACAAAATCTGGGTCATTATTATAATAATGGCAAGCTAACTTAATAAAATATGTATTCCCGCATGAATGCATCTCGTGAATCTAAAAGTAATATAATTAAACAAATAATGTTTGTATGTTAGGAGTTCCTTAACGAACCGGATATCAACAATATGAAGTTGTCCTATTTGAACATCCTCCACTGACACCATCCCCATCTGGCATCCAACAGATTAATTTGTAAACTGAGAAGCAGCAGTTTAACAGATGAACCTCAAACGTCTACTATTTATGAGAGAGATGAAACTAGATGAAGAGTGCTAAGATTTTTTCGTTAAACAAATGGAAAATTGCTCTGTTTTTGACATGTTCTGAAGATATCCTCTGTAAACATACCAGACTTACTCGTAGATATATTCTTCTGAAGTAAAAACAGGAAAAAGTATTTCGTTTAACCTCCTCAGTACGTACGTAGCATCTAGTCTACATGAGGTTTTGTGTACTTACAATAATACAATATTATAAAATACAATAATGGTAGGAAAATCAACTGGGCCCTGATGTAGTGTTAAGTGCTACACGTCATAAAATAAACTAACAAGACATACTCATTTCCTTTGGTGAATATTTTTAAGTTACTTTAGCCAAATGTAAAGTTTTGAATTCAAAAGGAAATTCGGGACTTAACAGCTTCGCCTCCCTTCTATTACCAACTCAAAATATATTTATCTCAGTCATTATTGGAAGTAAGACATTAAATATAATTTACTCAGTTTTCCACTGACGAGTTGGCGCAAGAGGTATAAGATCTGGGTTATTATTCTATTATTCTAATGTCAAGCTACATTATTAAATTCTGTTCATTCCCATTTGAATGTCTCTCGTGAAACTGGAAGTAATACATTATAAGTAAGCAGGTATTTTTTGGGCAATTTACTACTCTTTGTTCTATATACCTACCAATCTGTCTGCTTGTTCCGTCATCAGCCCTGTAGTTCGTTGGATCCTCAAACAAAAGCAATTAGCTATATATGCCAGGGAAACAAGTATAATGGACAGGACGATAGTTGACGTTATTTTCCATTGCTTTCCTCACTGAGGTAGACTGTGCTATGACAGCATCATTAGCAGTATGAGCGACATCTTTTTTCAATTTACTTTACGACGCACCGACACAGATAGGTCTTATGGCGACGATGGAATAGCAAAGGCCTAGGAGTGGGAAGGGGGCTGCCGTGCTCTTAATTAAGGTACCGCCGGGCTGAGTGGCTCAGACGGTTAAAGCGCTGGCCTTCTAACCGCAACTTGGCAGGTTCGATCCTGGCTCAGTCCGGTGGTATTTGAAGGTGCTCAAATACGACAGCCTCGTGTCGGTAAATTTACTGGCACATAAAAAGAACTCCTGCGGGACTAAATTCCGGCACCTCAGCGTCTCCGAAGACCGTAAAAGTAGTCAGCAGGACGTAAAGCAAATAACATTATTATTAAGTAAGGTACCTGGTGTGAAAATGGGAATCCACAGAAAACCATAGTCAGGGCTGCCGACAGTGGGGTTCTAACCCACTATCCCCCGGTGCAAGCTCACAGCTGTGCATCCCTAACCGCACGGCCAACTATCCTGAATGTAACCATTTAGACCACTTCTGAGTAGCTTCTGCACTGTTACAGCCCTAAATGGAATCTAAAATTCAATAGGAGTTACGTTATCCTGCAACATCTGCAGAAATACTCATGCAGTGGTTTGGCATCCACGAACCCCAAACTTGATAGTTGAAATGCAAAGTACGGGGGCTGAAAAATTAGTAGTGGCAACAGATGCGTATACAGAATGTTAGGGGTATACGTGCAGATATTAGGCTAGTCGGCAAAGAAAAATACATCTCACAATATATGCTAATGTATTTTTTACCTAGTGCTATTAATTTGCCCATAACTGAGCCAAATATTTCAGGACCTAATGTGCTTTCAACGGCCGTAGCACGATATGCCGGTTACGTCATTCTGTCCACGCGTAGTGGAAGTACAGTAGCAGAGTATACGGCTTGTTGAACCTGTTTCTTATCGCAGGCCAACACATGTTGTTGTGCAATTCTCCTAAAGGCTTGGCAAGTAGGAGAGGATGACTCACGTGCCAGGCCACTTGCTGTACTCGAAAACCGGTCTAGGGTACTCTGTGTGAAATGTACACAGAATCTTTACAGTGACCTCGAAGATACGTACCAGCACATACATGCGAATCAAGTATTGTGTTTATAAGACGTCAATGACATTACTCAGTGATCCAAGCTGACAAAATGAAAGGAAATAGTTAAAAATAAATGAAAAATGAGCGCAACATTTCTGTGCTGTTATTGCGACAGTCTACGATGATTTTCTGACAATATACAATGCGAGATGTCTATGCTTATTCATAAACGTTTCAGGTCAATGAAAGGAGGGTGGACACTGAAAGAAAAGGCTGTAAGTATTCAGTCATATTGTTATTAATGAGGCAGATTTCAAAAACCGTAGTTGCAACCATGCGTGAACATTGCTCGAAGGAAAAGTAGCTACTGTGGCATTTTTTTGCTAGTTGCTTTAAGTCGCACCGACATAGATAGGTCTTATGGCGAAGATGGGACAGGAAAGGGATAGGAGTGGGAAGGAAGCGGCCGTGGCCTTAATTAAGGTACAGCTCCAACATTTTCCTGGTGTGAAAATGGGAAACCACGGAAAACCATCTTCAGGGCCGCCTACAGTGGGGTTCAAACCTGCTATGTTCCGAATACTGGATACTGGCCGCAGTTAAGCGACTGCAGCTATCGAGCTCGGTCTACTGTGGAATTGCCGCCGGGCATTTCTAATAAAAGACTTATTCTTCTTTTTCCTAATCTGTTTACCCTCCAGGGTTGGTTTTCCCTCGGACTCAGCGAGGGATCCCACCTCTACCGCCTCAAGGCAGTGTCCTGGAGCGTGAGACATTGGGTCGGGGGATACAACTGGGGAGAATGACCAATACCTTGCCCAGGCGGCCTCACCTTCTATGCTGAACAGGGGCCTTGCGGGGGCCTTGCGGGGGAATGGGGAGATTGGAAGGGATAGACAAGGAAGAGGGAAGGAAGCGGCCGTGGCCTTAAGTTAGGTACCATCCCGGCATTTGCCTGGAGAAGTGGGAAACTACGGGAAACCACTTTCAGGATGGCTGAGGTGGGAATCGAACCACCTCTACTCATTTGACCTCCCGAGGCTTAGTGGACCCCGTTCCAGCCCTCGTACCACTTTTCAAATTTCGGAGCTGGGAATGGAACACGGACCTCCGAGGGGTGGCAGCTAATCACACTAACCACTATACCACAGAGGTGGACAGAAGGCTAATTACTGGACAGTAAGTGCCGATAGGTAATGCAACGGACCCGTTTAATTAAAACTTCCGTAATAATAATGTTACGACTACTACTACTACTACTACTACTACTACTATTACTACTACTAATACTACTAATATCTTTACGTTCCACTAACTAATTTTCACGGTTTTTGGAGACGCTGAAGTGCCAGAATTTTGTACCGCAGTACTTTTTTAAATGCAAGTAAATCCACAGACACGAGACTGGCGTATTTCAGCACCTTCAAATACCACCGAACTGAGCCGCCATCGAACCTGCCAAGGTGGGATCAGAAGACCAGCGCTCTATCGTCCGAGCTACGCAGACCGGCATTGGAGCTTAAAGCAAGTTGATCGTGCGGTTAGGGGCACGCGGCTGTGAGCTTGTATTCTGGTGATAGTGGGTTCGAACTCCACTGTCGGCAGCCAGGAATATGGTTTTCCGTAGTTTCCCATTTTCATATCAGGGAAATGCTGGGACTGTACCTTTATTAGACTTCGAACGCTTCCTTTCCACTTGTATCCATTTTCTTTCCCATCGTCGCCGTAAGACCTATTTGTGTCGGTGCGACGTAAAACAATTTGTAAGTACATGTTTTGGTAATTTCGGAGACACGTCTGCAATTATAATATTAACACGTTCAGTACCAGCTTATGAGCGGGACACTTGAATGCCTGGACCGGCCATTTTCATGTCCGACCCTCTTAACATGCATCACTTAATACAATTTACGATTACTCCTAAACTATAAATGTTCGAAAAATGATATTTTGTGCTTACCTCTAGTAAATATTTAGGGTGTGATATCTGGTGTCACAGGTTTCAAAATACGTCTAATTCTATACAGCCTATCTGTATTTTCAGCATAATGATTTCTGTCACCGAAGTGAAGAATGTAAAGAATATGAAGGAAGCGTATTCGGAACATCGTATTAGAAAATGTCGGAGTCTGAAAAACAGGGTCTTCGGTCCAGTACATTTTTATATCAGGATTTTGGACTAATCGGTTTGTACGATTGCATGGTCGAATTCTTTGTGAAAGGCCGGTTCACCGCACTTATCACTTGACTCGCGTATACTGTAGGTTGGTCTGCACAGACACATACTGATAAAATTCGTCATTCATGAAAATACTCACGTAACTCAATATATCCTGCTTATTTTCTATTTGATCGTTTATATCCGAAATCCCTGTAAATGGTGGAACGGATGGACAATAACTAGGATTATATGTATCAGGCACTTCACTTTTCTCTATAGGCCTGTCGGATTCGGTAATCGTAATTTCCTCGTCACTCTCATTTTCACTATCTGAGTCTATTTCAGGTATAAGTTCATCACCAGAATAATCATTGTGAACAATATCTAATAATTGATCTTCCGTAAGATAAGCCATTATACTACACTCGGTAAGAACGACACGCACTGCATTGGAATCTCTAGTACTATCGTGACGCGCGAGGAAGTGCTGAGATTTTCTCGCTAAAACAGCTAAGATAAACATGAGCCCACTCAACGTGAGGGTTATCTCAAAAAGGTCAACCAACTTCCTACTACAACCAGTAACGCTGACTAAGGTGTAAGAATCCATAGATGACGAATATAAACAGCACTGCTAAGCGCGGAACATTAAACGTCGTACGCCGTCCACGGCCCGCAGCATAGGAGCAAGCTTGAACGTCTTACGGCGACCACGGTCCGCAGTGAGTTAATAATAATCCGGACCTGTTAAAAGTTCACTATTTTCTTTAGTGTTTTCTGACAGATTACGAGCTACGAAGTTTGAGTGGGGCGAATAACTTTTATTTTCGTAATAGTAATAATAGACTAACACAGCTTTTTAATAATATTGTTAGTGGCTTTTCGACGGATGCAAGCTGACAGCTGCGCGCTCTTAATCGCACGGCCAACTCGCCCAGTAATGATAATAATAATAACAATAATAAATCTTTACGTGCCAATGGAGACGCGCGGTGTCGGAAGTTTGCCCACAGGTATTCTTTAACGTGCCTGTAAATCTACCGATCAGAAGCGGTCGTATTTGAGCACCTTCAAATACCAGCGGACTGAGCCAGGATCGAGCCTGCTAAGTTCATGAAACCAGTGCTTGAACCCTCTGAGCCACTCAGCCTGGCAACGTTTATTTTGATACGTTTAATATGCACTGCAAAATCAGCAGCAAACAAACATGTTCTCCTCGGTTGGAAGCACGAAAGGAAGGTACGTTTAATTAATTTATATTTATAACATGTCCCTTACTGGTATGAAGTAAAACGTTCGATGTGTTTTGACATTTCAATTCCGATACTACTCACTTGGAAATCCTATCCCATGCATTATTTCGTTGACGTAATAAACTTTATTTACGTAGACGTCAATACGGGATGTTTCTGCAAAAGGCGAGTTGGACTCCCAAAAGACCATGATATTGAAATCGCACTGTGGGGATAATATTCCACGTAAGCAGTTCGACAAAAGCACTAGACCTGTCACGTGCCGGTTCGGTTGTCTGCTGTTCCTAGCGACGGGGATGTGGCTGGACGGGATCCCCGCCTCTACATGAAACCGGTCTGTCTGACCTTGACCTGAATAACAGCTGTCAGAGATGCGAATTATCGTCCGTACTAGTACGCGAGTTACTTCGTATTAGTAGTAGTAGTAGTAGTAGTAGTAGTAGTAGTAGTAGTGGCATCAGTAGTAGTATTTGAATAATGACAGTGTATGAATACTACGAATACCATGATATGCTGCTAGTGTTTCGTGTGGCAGAGCAGAACACGGGTCGCCCTTCATGAATCTATCGGGAAAGGCTTCGGGCAATTTATATTTTGTTTCTTTTTCACTACGAGTTAACACAGAGGACACTTTGCGTTGTTAAGGGCCGATGACATTAAGACAGCAATCATCATCATCATCATCATCATCATCACGTATAAATATTCAATAAAATAATTGTTTTATATTCATCATTACTGAAATAGGAACTATAAGTTAACATTTAACTTAAGAAGATTGCCTAGAATGGTTTGGTAATTTACAAAAGAAAGTTTAACATTTCTTTTAGTGTAAGGCAATCTGTATGTTTTTGTTTTCTAAACTGTTGTACTGTAATGTTTAACATAGGTACATTTTTTTCACATGCGTTTTCGTGTACGTTCGTAAATCTGTACTTTTCTATTCGAGATAGTCTGGTTACCGTCCACCTGGAATTACGGAGCCCGTACTGTATATTAGTTCATTATTTTTCTACAACAGAGTGTTACTAATGCGACTGTAGTTCCCACGACCACGCCACTCTTATGTCTGTGTCACTAATGTGCGCTTTTTTCGGCTCTGTCCTGCTTGACTATGAGGCTCTCGTTACCTTCTTCTTCCTCTCCTTCTACTGCAGTCTTATGTCTTAACAGATATACTGTATTCTACCGACATCATCTTAACACGCAGTAGCGTAATCTGCTGCGATTTACCGAGCTCGATAGCTGCAGTCGCTTAAGTCCGGCTCCATGGCTAAATGGTTAGCGTGCTGGCCTTTTGTCACAGGGGTCCCGTGTTCGAATCCCGGCAGAGTCGGGAATTTAACCTTAATTGGATAAATTTGCTGGCACGGGAACTGGGTGTATGTGCCATCTTCATCTTCATTTCATCCTCATCACGACGCGCAGGTCGCCTACGGGAGTCAAATCAAAAGAACTGCATCTGGCGAGCCGAACTTGTCCTCGGACACTCCCGGCACTAAAAGCCATACGACATTTCATTTCAGTGTGGCCAGTATCCATTATACGGGAGATAGTGGGTTCGAACCCCACTCTCGGCAGCCCAGAAGACGGTTTACCGTGGTTTCCCATTTTCACACCAGGCAAACGCCGGGGCTGTACCTTAATTAAGGCCACGGCCGCTTCCTTCCCTGTCCTAGCCCTTTCCACTCCCATCGTCGCCATAAGGCCTATCTGTGTAGGTGCGACCTAAAGCCAATAGCTGCTGCGATTTGTTATTAGCACCATCATAGTAAAATCTAATATAGTTGTGACGGAATCTTCTTAGATAGTTCGACGTCTGTGGATTGTGTATAATTTGATAACTCATCTGTACTCATGAAAACGACCGTCGGCCTGGCGTTCAGGTTAATAGCTACATATCTCTAACGTGTAACCTTGTTTATGTTTCTTAGATTGGTTGATGTGTATGTTTGATGTTTATACACAATACGAGATTACAGCTGACTCATCCCCACGAGCTTGACCTGGTTCTCGTCTTACGCATAGTAATCTGTAGGTAACTACTGTGACCGATGCTAACTCACGTGACATACATTTCATCTTGTTTCCTCTTAAACCACGCATATTTTACTATTTTCTCCCACGTATTTCGGTTTTAATGACCTTATAATAATAATAATAATAATAATAATAATAATAATAATAATAATAATAATAATAAAAATAATAATAATAATAATAATAATAATTATAACAACGTTAAGTGCTTTACGTCCCACTAACTACTTCTACGGTTTTCTGAGACGCTGACGTGCCAGAATTTAGTCCCGCACGAGTTCTTTTTATGTACCAGCAAATCTGCCGACACGAGGCTGACGTACAGTATTTGAGCACCTTCACATACCACCGGACTGGGCCAGATTCGAACCTGTGAAGTTGGAGTCAAAAGGCCTGCACCTCAACCGTCGCAGTCAATCAGCCCTGAAGGAGGCACAAAATGTAGGTACGTTCAATTTATTTAGTTGTATAACGTGTCCAATATTTCTTTGAAACTAAACGTTCGATGTGTTTCGATAATTCAATTCCGATGCTAGTCATTTGGGCATCCCATGACTGCTTTCATGGCGTAAGGACCTGCCATCTTTCTTCTGCCTTTACGCAATGCACAACGGGGATATATCGTATTTCACGTCCCGGCGCCCAACCAATAATTATATCACACGATCGTACAGGTCCCGCACCGATACAGGTTTTCAGGTCATTTCCATACTCACTAGACCACGGGGCTGATGACCACAGATATCCCAATCCCCTAAAGGACATAACAGCAAATGAACCAGTATTAACGCTGAGAATTCGGTACATCTCCAGGGTCCGAAACCGATGACCAGGGTTGTCTGAAGCCCCTAAGACGAAAATTAAATACTGACAACAACGAAACCAGTCTGGCGAGAATGTAACGTAACATTGCATACACTACTGTAGTAGCCACCTTCAGCTGTTATCGTAGCTCAGTTGCCCTTAAACATAAAACCAGTTTGACAAGTATGTTACGTAACATCTCGTGCATTACATAGGTAGCGTTCAGCTGTTATAGTATTACATTTGCACGTAAACATAAACAGAAACCATTTTGGCACGGATGGCGCGTGACGCGCCTGTTCACAAAGGGAAGCTATTCATTCAAAGAACAAGGCATACTACCTATTCTAAAAACATCGTATCTCTCTGCTCTCGAAAATAACTTCTGAGGATTACTAAAAGTTTGATATATAGTGGTTCGTCACATCGTTCTCTATTGCTAGAAGAAATACCTGCAGGTATACACCTAACACCATGTATATGAAACAGTTTATTGCTGAACCACCAAATTTCTACAGGCCACCAATGTAATCCACTGCAATCCTTGAGTGGGAATGGTTCTTTGGGAGTGGTTCCTTTAGTTTTATGTACAGACTGAAGTCTCAGGAGCCCACGCCCGGTGAAGAGGGTTGATGCTCCAGCCCCTTCCACATCCACCGTGCCAACAATTCCCTCACAGCCTTGTAACAGCGGGGATGGTCGTGCAGGACAATCTGTGGATGCGCTTGGAAACGGGGCCATTTCCTGCACATTGCAGGAAGATGCAACGTTGTTCTAGAAATCTGCATTCCTTCCACGTGCCACCTCGATCTTCTCCGCGCTTGTTGTTAGAAAACATCACTTACGGCGGTTCGGTTTGAGACTACAAATTGACGGTTACGCTCTTCTTCGCCTGTAGGACTTGTACTAGCACAAGTAGGTGCGTTACGTAGATCCACCGTCCCTTTGCATGTGCTGGCAACAACAGCGCCTCAATGTTTGTTGGCAAAGTGGCTTTCTTTTCAAACTTCATAATCTTTAAGGACGAGAGTACCTGAAGATGACACGTCAAATGGAACTGGATAGGCTGATTGATCCTTTGGAAAATAAACATGTTCTGGAGGAATTCATATCAATGTACATTTTGAATGGATATTGCTGCTACCTTATTATCCAAAATAGAAGTAAAACAGTAAGGCCAGTAAATTTTCTCTTCGTAACCTACAGAAGCGGTGTTATTTACCTCATTATAGCAGCCTTAGACAATTTAATAAAATCATTCGAAGAATTTGAGATTGAGTTTTTTAAATGCTATTTGTTCGGGGCATGTAATTGGGATGGAGGAAGTGTAGAGTGGTGAATATGAGGAAAGGAACGTTAAGGACGACACAAAAACCCAGTCCCTAGGCCAGGGATATTAATCATTTACAATTAAGAATCCCTGACCCATATGGAAATCGAACCCGGGGCTGCCGGGTGACAGGCGGACGCGTTGTCCCCTACACCGCGAAGCCGGACTTATTTGAGGGTACATCACATGAAAACATTAAAAGTGTATTCTTCTCCTTTTTCTTGTAGTGCCTGCTTCATTACGGGGAATTGGCCACAATCACAGCGAAATCTGTACGATGTATCACTGTTGTCATCAGTCTGCTCGAATTTAGTGCTGTCCAGTCCCGTAACTTCCTCAGCCAAGAGTTTTTGCTTCGAAATGTCGTGCCACAGTTCTGTCCGTTGGCAGTGCTGTTACAAATTTACACTAGCAAATGTACCCGTGCTTCGCTGTGGCATTCTACCTTCTATACGGATTTCTGCGTAAATTACTCTACACGTAGTAAGTAAGAATATATTAAATTACATGTCTATTAGCGCTATCCAAGAAACAAACGGGGAGGAACCCGTACATGGTTTCCGATATAAGGTGCGCGTTGGGGGAGTTTTGATGATTATGGCAGGCCACATTGCCCACTGCTATTCACAATCAAGTTCGGGAGTTTCTACTATAATGGCAGGCTCACTTGCTAACTACCATTCAGAATAGAGATGGAGAGTTTTCATTATAATCACAGGCTATTTTTCCTAATAACAGTCACAGTCCAGTTGGAGAGATTTGATTATAATCGAGAAATGCAGCGCTGTCTAATGTATAAAAAATCGAGATACACAAAAAGTCATAGGAGCAAAGCTGAAGATCTCTCCAAACTGAACTGTGTGAAATGACATACCGTTTAGAAACCAGTTAACCCAAAACGAAGGTCTGCCCCGTCATTAAATTGTCTCCATATTTTGATATTGTCCGGGGACAAAATGTTATATATTTGAACAGCTTGGAATTTTTCCTCAAAGGAAAGAGTGCCCAGCGAGGAAGTGATATTATGTCTATACCAAATTTGTTACACTCCGCGGTACTCTTCAAATATTAACAGCCCCCCTTAGTATTATTCGGAGACGACTGAAACCTCCAACGGTAATCCGCAAATATCCCGCAGAATGGCAGCTTGACGTCTCTTTCGCACTCTACGCAAGGAACAACCACTTGTTTACAGGAATATTGACGAAAATGGCATTACGTTACTTCCCAGTGAACGCGTTGGCCGTGCGGTTAGAGGCGCGCGGCTGTGAACTTGCATCCGGGAGTTAGTGGGTTCGAATCCGACAGTCGCCAGCAGTGAAGATGACTTTCCGTGGTATCGCATTCTCACACCAGGCAAATGCTGGGGCTATACCTTAATTATGGCCACGGCCGCTTCCTTCCAACTCTTAAGGCTTTTCTATCCCATCGTTGCCATAAGACGTAAAGTCACTAGCAACAAAAAACACATTACTTCCCTGCTGGCACGTAGCCAGAAATGTTGCCGTGATAACCGGTAGGTTCTTTTCCGGTCTGTCGGTCACTCAGTGCAGATCATTTGATGAGTAAGCGAAATTATGCTCATAGCAAACGTTGTTTAAAATGAAGGGACGTTTTACATATAGTCCACGGATTTTACATAAAATCAATAGTTTAAGAGAAAATGGAAAGAGACTGTTGTGGTTTTCCTATAAAACCCAGCATATTCAGTGATTATTGAAACATATGCATATCTAAATCTTCCCCCGAGATGAGTATACTCTAAATATGAAGTTTGGTCGAAATCTATCCATCCATTTCACGGTGATGGTGGAACAGACGGACAAACAGACACGAAAGCTAAACACCACTGATACGATCTTGAGTTGACCTAAATTGGTTAAATATCTGAAAAATTGGCATTACATTACAAACGGAAGTAAAGTCAGCGGACCCCTACAGCTTCATTTGCTACCCAGCAACCGTGCAGCCTGTGATGGAAGTAGTGATAGGTGGACGTGACTGAGAGAAATTTTCGATTTCATGAAGAAGTCCTCATATTATCACACTCTAGATAACTGATTATTCCATTCGTGGTATTTTCATAGTCGGTTCCCCCTTTCGATGCACTTGTCGACTCTAAATTTCGTACAGTATCTCTCGGAAACAACACTCCATCTACGTATTGGTGAGGGCTGTAAAATACACCCGCGGTATTCCCTGCTTGTCGTAAGAGGCGAAGACAAGGGATAACCATAAAGGGTTCTCAATTGGGAACGTGGGTTAGTGACAACTGGTGTCAGCTGCCTCACATACATCGACCTCCCTTGGCCAGCTCTTAGTCAGTTCCGACCCTGACGGTATTAGGCTTTTGAGACTTAGGGAGTCTTTCAATGTCACGCCCTTCATGGTCCTTCTTCTTCGTTAAACGATAGACTTTTTTCCATATGAAGTTGGAATATATACGTTTCTAGAGATGTTAACAAAGAAATCAGAACTTTTCTTTTCTCTGTGTGTCTGTATCCTGCAGGAAGGTTTCCCTCATCTTTGACCTCAACGCCACACTGATAAATAGAGGAAAGGACTAAGGAGAGAAAGATATTGACCGAAGGGTCGATCCACCTTCATTTCTCATATGATTAGTGTTACTACTTCCCATTAAAACAGAAATCAACACCACAACCACCCTCATCCTCATTTTCATTGTCCACTCCATCTCCAAGACCGTCCAAACAAATCAGTAACTTTCTCCAGTCAGACTTACATTTACTCTTAAAATAGATCTGAACTGAATGTTTAATATTGTCAATTTTCCTTCCTTATCAACTTGGAATCTGTATGTATTTAAATATGTTTAAAAAGTAATCTGAACTTTTCTTAATTTTCTGTACATCTCTGTATCCTGCAGGGACGTTCTTCTCATCACTGACCTCTGCGTAACGTCACATTGACATAGGAAGGAAAAGACTAGGAATAGAAAATTAGTGACCGTTTCCGTAATTTGGACTTTCTGACTACCGACGGTGGGTTTCGAACTCACCACCTTCCAAATACAAGCTTACGGCTAATCAATTCCTATCGTGTATCCAACACGCTCCGTAGAAGGAAAGACTTTTTTCGTATGATTATTGTACTTCAAAAGTGTGTATGCAACAATTTCGTTATAGAATTTCAAATCGTTAGTTTGTGTGTGTTTCAACCTCTAAATTTTGCTATGAATTCATTTCTCTCTCAATATATGCTTTGTTCTGTGGTAGAGGTTTACGTACAATTTAACAGAGATACAGTTTGCATGCGGTCCAATACAATGCGAGTATGTGGCTTGTGATTAAGGTACTCACTATGTATTGCTACATCCAATGCTAGACACCACAGAGAATTGCTGATCAAAGCCACGTTCAATGAAGGGGAGCTTTCCATCAATTCCTGGCGATACAGTAACATTTCAGTAGTGTGTAAACTGTCCATTGAACGCTATTACTAATTTACGCGACCGTCATCCTGCACAGGAGGACTCTGTAATATTCAGGTACGCGTCTGATTGAGTTGGAGTTGAACTGGCTTTAGGTAATTATGACAGTCTACTATGTATTAGTAGGTTAGCTAGTTTCATTTAAAATCAATGAAGCATATTTCAGTAAACTGGTTTTTGGCTCTGGTCAGCGAAGTGGCCTTCGGTTCATAGGGTTCGTGGTTGGATTCCTGGCCGCGCTGGGGATTCTAAGCATGTTTGATTCATTTCGCTAGCTTGGGGCTAGGTGTTTGTGTTCGTCATAATGCACATCTTTGTCTACATATAACACATAACTCTACAAACTACCACATAAACAAACAATGGTGAACACAATCCTTCACAGGGTGTTGACGTCAAGAAACTCATCCGGCTGTAAAACTGGGTTAATACACATGTATTCCGGCTCCATGGCTAAATGGTTAGCGTGCTGGCCTTTGGTTGCAGGGGTCCTGGGTTCGAGTCGGGAATTTTAACCCTCATTGGTTAATTTCGCTGGCACGGGGGCTGGGTGTATATGTTGTCTTCTTCATCATTTCATCCTCATTACGACGCGTAGGTCGCCTACGGGAGTCAAATCGAAAGACCTGCACCTGGTGAGCCGACCATATCCTCAGATACTCCGGGCACTAAAAGCCATACGCCATTCCGTTTCAGTACACATGTAGTGCAGAACTCTAGTACTTGGAAATGCTCCAGGAGGAGAAGAAGAAGAAGGTTTCAATAAACTGGTGACGATTTCATTTACAACTTGTTATCATTCATTTCATCAGTCTACTATTTTGAAATCATCTCCTCATCACTCAATCCTGTGCTAAACATGACATTCCCATCTAGGTAGAGTACGATGTCTATTATAAATAATGTTATTGGCTTCACGTGCCTGTCTACACTCACTTGCTGTCCATGTTCGTACCTTTACCTTCGCCTGTTATTTTGCCTAAGAAATATTCTTCCTAAACTTGTAATGACCCCCTCCCCACTTGGCGTTTAGCCCTAATGGGGCTTGTCCTACCATGTGGCCTCTGTTCTGCCCGAAGGCATGCAGGTTACGAGATAACCATTATTGTCGGCTTTCTAGAACGGGACTACCATCTCACTCTTAGATAGCTTCTCAGTTGTTCTCACGTAGGCTGAGTCAACCTGGAACTAGCCCTCAAATACAGAGCAAATCCCTGAAATGCCCAGGAGTCGAGGAGCTGGGACCTCTGAGAGATGTAGGCTCGCTGCCCCTTGACTAAAGCGCCGGTTTGTAATAATCCTATATTATTATGATATATGTACGCCATAAACAATGGTAGTGGTGGTGATTATTGTTTTAAGGGGAAGTACAACAAGGCAACCGTCCTCTATTAACACTAATTAGAGTGGGCAAAATAATGGAAGGAATCCGACATTTCGAAAAATGAAGGTATCTACCAAAGAAAGACAAGGGCCACATAGGACGTGGAAATGAAAGACTCCCTAGGCCTCGGAAACCTAATAACCGTCGGAGACGGAAAAGAACAGGAATTGACCAAGTTGGGTCAGATAGGATAGATGAAAGTGAGGAGCCTGGCATAGTGGAAGCAATGCCGGGATACAGCTAAGGGCACCATGGTCACAAAGCCACGCTCCCAAGTTAAGAGCCCCTGGGGCCCTTTCAGTCGCCTTTTACGACTGGCAGGGGATAACGTGCGTGTTATTCTACCACCCCCGCCCATAGGGGAAGGGGCACAGATAGCCATTATATTATGACCACCCCGTTGCAGGGACATTTAACGCGTCTGGAGCGTAGAGAGCTACACGTTACAGGCTGGCAGTATGGTCCACACGCTCGCTTTTACTTGCGTCCCGGCGTCAATATGGTGAAAATCAGGTCGTCTCTTCAAATTTGACAGTGATGAAATTGCGATGGCATACCGCATTCATACCAGCGTCTCTGAAGCAACGTGACTTATTGGCTACTCTCCTCCCGCTGGAAAGTATAGCAACGATGGAGAAACAACGACAAGTCGTCCAGCCGTATATCGGCTGTGGGTCAAAGATGCCAGAGACCAGCGGAAATTTGTGCATTGTCCGGAGCGTTGGCAGGGCCTGAGTTCGAGAAATTGTCCTGAGAAAAGAATGGAGTGTATGAAGACGAAGGAAACAATCCAAATCCTGCCGATTCTAGGAGGCGTAGAAAGTAGAGAAAGCAAAAGAAACACGCTGCGGTGCAAGACCTCGGTACACGAAATGAGGGCTGCGATCATGTTCTGCGAACTTTGCCCACAGAGGGCTGCACCACCCCCGTGACACACACATTAGTCTGCGGTAACGATCTCGCCCAGGACGTAACGGACAGCTGTGAGTTGAGTTTCGAGTCTGTTGCCCGCGTTTGGTATTGCGTTCTTTCTTGAAATGGACACGGTAGGACTGATCGGACAGGTGGAAAAGTACCCATTGTTAAAGGAGATAATATCATTTTAAGCTGATATTTCTTTTTATTTAATGTAATAGTACATATATATGTGCTTCATATCATTAGGTCTGTCTGAAGAAAAATAAATAAGTAATTAAGTAAGTAAGTGACCGGCATGCCGACTACCAAGCCGACAGGAATATAGAAAATTGGACGGAGATGGGACGTACTTTGAACTCAGACAGTAAGTCCTATGAAGGTTTTAATTTATTACATTTTAAATGTTCAAAACTACTTATTTCATTATCATTCTATGTTTCTCTTCTACTAAATAATTAGTGATAATGTAACGTAATTTTTAAATTAGAATTGATAGTATTACAAGTAGTCCAATGTTTTGTCAGGGTGTAAAAAAAAAAAAGGAAACGCTTTGCCGTTCTAGCTGTCCGCATGCCCTACCAAGCCGCAATGTGTGTGACAACTCCAGGTCGCATTCAGCCTTGGGTTTCACGACGGCCTGCTCGTAACTGCTGCCCACATTCAGTGTGCACAGGCCTTGACGCGATCACTTCCAACGCGCGTGTGCCGGAGCGAATGGATATGGAAGACTATATCGATGTATTCCAATTTAATGTACACGACACGATAGACTCTAAAGTACAATTCCAGAGACAGTCTGATTTTGAATGGCCCCTCCAGAGTGAACCCTTTCAGAGGACATTTGAGACAAATCTGTTAACATCCCGTCACGAGAGACTTATTTATGAATAAATCTTGCGACTTTCTCTCCGGTACAGCCAACCCCATTGCTTTCGATCTGTTGTTAGATCGTCTAAAAGTGTGATCAGAGGCTCTTATGTTGAGAGTGTGAGTTGGCGATCGCACCTCCCCTGGATGAGACAGTCATAGCTTCCACTTGACTTGTGTCAAATATTGTTTTCTCCCCATCCCGACGGTATTCCGTTGGTGAGGCCTAGGGAGTCTTCCATTCTTACCCACCCCCTGTGGGTTGTGGACGCAGATGAAGAATACACCCACGGTATCTCCTGCACGTCGTAAGAAGTGACTAAAAGGGGCGATCAAGAGATGATGGATTCTGAACCACGTGTTTAGTACCATCACGCGAGGAACACCATGGGTCTACTTTACTTGCGATTAGAACCACTTTGTGAGGAACAACCTAGGTTCGCAATGACTATCAACGATATGCATCATTTGGGTTTACGTGGCCTGTGATAAGTACCACTATGTGAGGAACATCATGGTTCTACTTTATCAGCGTTTATTATCATTATGAGGGTCCGTTGACCTGGATTTTGGACTCCTTTAGACAGCAAGTATCATTGATTTTTTATTTTGTTTTAGAAGCAGTCCCTTGTTCAGTTTATGCCATTGTTTTAATTTATTTTATTGGGAGGAGGGGCATTGCGGATCGAATCCACTGATTGTTTTAAGATCATAATCATTGTTCATCGTCCTCCATTTGAATTGTAGTCAGTGGATGGAATTTGGAATTATTTTACCTTTCAATATTGTGAGTTGGATGCGCTGATTATTTAAATTCATATTCATTCATACATTCTTAATCATCATGTTTTGAATTCTGGTCAGTGGATGAATTTTGGAATTTTAATTTTCATTACATTTCGTTTTATCTCGTACCATTAGGGGCCGATGACCTTTAAACAACAAAAATCATCATCATTATCATCACGGCTTTCATGGCCCTTCCGTTCCATATACCTGCATTCTTCGAAGTGTCGGACCTAGTTGTATTTCCTATTTAAATAATCACTACCACACCACCACCACCACGATCACAACCACGAGCATCATACTAGAAAGCTGTAGTGCGAGAAATGGGAACATTTGTCCTTCGTAAACTGTCGTGAAAAACAGACAGTAAATTGATTCGAAATGATAAACATGCATTCAAAAATGTACATATCGTCGTTGCCGGGAAAAAAAAACCTCCTATATGATAATATTCTTGGAGGTATACTGACCCGCAGCACATACGTTATGAACAGCAAGAATGCCTTGACAATATTCACACAATATTCCACCTTAGATGACAGAACCTTACCGGCCAAAGTTCTAAGCTAAAATATTTCACATAGGAGGTTTTGTCTCGGCAGCGACGATATGTTCGTCATAATTCCAGAAAATGCAAAATCATCAATGTCGAGCATAGGGAAGTCTCACCTTGAGCGTATCTGTTAAGCATCGTGAGGCTAGTTTCGTGCTACTTGAGCCCAATCCGAGCCCACATACTGTCCCAGTGGTGGAAAATAAATCTGCACTCATGATCGATTTAGGATTAAAAATTAAAATGTCAACAATATACAGGACGTTTCAAGAAGACACCGACAACGCTTAGTATGTTTTGCGGAAAGGCAAACTGATCCGTTTTCAAGAACGAACCCATATCCAGAAACGCACAGCTTGGATGCTGTAGCACATCGAAGTGTGAGATGTTTATGCGTTCCACATGTCGTCAATAAACCGAACATGAGTAACACATCGGGATCATTACAAACTGTGTTCACACTAGGTCATTGCAGAGCCTACATCGGTACTGCTGAGCTTCACGCACATGAACCAATACGTGCGGTTGTCTTCGAAGAATTTCCACGAACCTACTACGCTGGCGTAGCTGGGGGAGAGGTGATACTCCTACGTGGCGCGTCCCAGGTGGCGGATAGGGGGGGGGGGGGGTCCTAACCGGCTTGCCGGCGGACTTGAGGGAAATAAAATACCTCTCGCGGACCAAACACACAACCCCCCGTGGGTGGGGGACGCAGACGAAGAATACACCCACGGTATCCCCTGCCTGTCGTAAGAGGCGACTAAAAGGGGCGACCAAGGGATTGGATTAGAACCATGAAACTACTTGTGATTAGTACCACCATGCGGGAACACCATGGGTCGTTATTACTTGCGCGTAGTACCACTATGTTAGGTACCAAATAGGTTTGTGATTAGTAGCAATCAGGAGCACCGTGCGGTCAGGCTTTTTACGGTACCTGTGATCAGTAGCACTATATGAGCGACACCAGGGTTCTGGCTTGCCTATGATTAGTACCCACTATATAAGGAACACCACGGGATAGGACGAGTCCCCGTGGTTAGTACACTTATGTGATGAAAACCATAGGATTGCGTTGCCTGTAAATGGTGCCGCTATGTGTGAAACACCATTGGTCTATATTACAAATACCATGGTTCTACTTTCCAATCGATTATGAGAGGCTGATGACCTATATTTATGCCCCCTTTAGCTTGCAAGCATCGTCGATTCAGTATTGAGCTCTAGAAGCAGTCCCTTGGTCAGTATTGCTATTATTTTCCGTCAGTTTCTGAGACTGAGGCATGGCGGGTCGGTTCTACTGATTGTTTTAACTTCATATCCATCTGTTCATTTTTCGTCCTCACGCTTTGAATTCTGGTCAGTGGAGGGTTTTGAATTTTTATTTTGTCATTGCATTTCGTCTCATTTCGTACCATCAGGGGCCGATGACCTAGATGTTAGGCCCCTTAAAACAACAAGCAACCTCATCGTCAGTCCTCGAAGAATTTCAGTCGCTCCGTGGACTTGAGCAATAAGGTCCTCCACTGACGTTACAGGAGTGTCATAATCTATACTCTTCATGCTACCTACGTGGAATTGTCCAGCTTCTCTTAGTCGTCTCTCGATGGCCGCGAATGTGGAATGATGTGGGGTATGTCTGTTGGGTAAACGTTCCGCATACATTCTTGCAGCAGCTCTACCATTGCAATCCACTTTGCTGTATGCAAGCACTTTGTCGGTCATATTCGCAGCTGTGTACTGGTACATGAAGCACTTCAGTAAACAACGTTACTGCACTGGCAGACTACAGTACACAAGTAACGCAGTAGGATGCGCACTAAGGACTGTGTGAAGGAATGTAGCGTACGCGCAGGAAAGTTATTAGGCTTCAGTCGTCCATCCGCAGTACACAGATGGCTAAAGGGTTGCATACATTCCGTATTAAGACACCAAAACGGAACAAATTATCACAACCGTCCTCAGAACTCGACGCTCACCAGCGTCCAAACCGTGCATTTCAGGACACTGGCTCCTTCTTGAAAACCGATCAGTCCGTCATCCCGCACAACATACTAAGCCTTGTCGGTGTTTTTTGGGGACACTGTATTTGAAACCCATAATGATAAAGGGACTTTATTTAGACAACAATCAGCTTTTTCACAAGTCTGCAATATATTAAAACTATAAGATATGAAGCTCTAGAAGCAGAGGATTCGACTACTTGGCGAAGTTTCATTGTGATCTAATTTAAACTCGAAACAAATGAAGCTGGATAACAAGTGTATTCTATCCCCTCAGTTAAGAAAGAAGTCATGGAAGTGTTAAAAAGTATCGAGCTGTGAGTTCTAACATGGTATCTAGAAGCTAGATCAATATCACACGGATCAACTGTCCGTACCTTATTCTCAAGTTCTCTGGAATAAAAGTGTAAGTAAAGTTTCGTATCGGATGTTGTAATGCTCCTTCACATTTTGCCTGGCTGTGCAGTGGCTAAGAAAAAGCACACTAGAAAAACTGGGTATCGACTGAAAACATATTTATCTGCCTTATTCTTCATAAAAGACTACCATGTAGCTAGTTGAAACAAAGGCATCTGAGTTTAGGACATGAAGGCATATAGAGGATTGGAAGATATACTGACAACATTCTTTCTATATTAACTCGGTGGGTTCTATGTCTACAATTTTCTAGTTAATAATAATAATAATAAAGCACTAGATCCTCATTCATCCGGACTAATTGAGACTAATTAAATGCTTGTTGTTTGTTGATGATGGTGCTTGTTGTTTAAAGGGGCCTAACATCGAAAGTCATCGGCCCTCTAATTAAATGAAAGTCCGTATTAAACGAAATAACTTATGAAATGATCCATGGTTCAAAAGGAAACAGTCTGTTCAGTAAAAAGAACGTGTACAGTACATTATTTAAAATTTAAGATAAAACAAAGGTTATTTAGTACATACATACATAAATATATACAACATAATTATAGACCAGACCTTCAGCGTTCAGTCTGCAAACCTGTGAATTTACTAAATGTTGCCACAATTCTCTGTTTTCAACTAGTGCTGTGGCCTAATTTAGTTCTATACCTCTTATCTTTAAATCCTTAGAAACTGAGTCTAACCATCGTCGTCTTGGTCTCCCTCTACTTCTCTTACCCTCCGTAACAGAGTCCATTATTTTCCTAGGTAACCTATCCTCCTCCATTCGCCTCACATGACCTCACCACAGAAGCCGGTTTATGAGTACAGCTTCATACATCGAGTTCATTCCTAACTTAGCCTTTATTTCTTCATTCCTAGTACCCTCCTGCCACTAATCCCACCTGTTTGTACCAGCAATCATTCTTGCTAATTTCATGCCTGTTCCTTCTAACTAGTGAATAAGATATCCTGAGTCCACTCAGCTTTCACTCCCCTAAAGTTGGTCTGAAAACAGACCGATGTAAAGATAATTTGGTCCGGGAGCTGACTTCCTTATTATAGAATACTGTTGATCGCAACAGCGAGCTCACTGCATTAGCTTTACTGCACCTTGATTCGATCTCATCTACGACATTACCATCCTGGTAGAACACATATCCTATATACTTGAAATTCTCTACGTGTTCCAGCTTTGTATCACCAACCTGACATTCAGTTCTGTTGAATTTCGTACCTACTGAGATCAGATTAGTCTTCGAAAGGCTAGTTTTCATACTATTCTCATTGAACCTATTTTCAAATTACAAGATAATAGACTGCAGGCTTTCGGCACAATCTGACATTAAGACTATGTTGTCAGCATAGGCCAGACTGCTTGCTACATTTCCACTTAACTGAATCCCTCTACCTTTCAGCAGATGATCCATGTAAACTACGAACAACAAAGGTGAAAGACTACAGCCTTGTCTAACCCCTGTAAGTACTCGGAACCAAGAACTCATTCTAACCCTCAGTTCTCACTGGAGCTCAATTGCCAACATGAATGCCTTTGATTGATTTTAATAATCTACCCTTAATTCCATGGTCCTCCAGTATGACGAACATCTTTCCCCTCGGTACCCTGTCATATGCTTTCTCTAGATCTACGAAACATAAACACAACTGTCTATTCCTCTGATAACATTTTCAATTACCTAGCAAATATAGAAATCCGACTCTGACAGCCCCTCTGTGATCTGAAACCACACTGGTTTCCATCAAACTTCCTCTCAACCACTGATCGCACCATCCATTCCAAAATGCCAGTGAATACTTTGCCTGGTATACTGATCAATGAGATACCTCGATATTCGTTGCAATCCTTCCTGTTCCCTTGCTTATACGTGGGTGCAATTACTGCTTTTTTCCAATCTGAAGGTACATTACCAACACTCCATGCTAATCTTACTACTCTATGAAGCCATTTCATTCATGCCTTCCCAATGTACTTCACCATTTCAGGTCTAATATCATCTATTCCTGCTGCTTTATGACAATGGAGTTTATTTACCACCCTTTCCACTTCCTCATGCGTAATTTCACTCACATCATTTTCTTCCTCCCCATGAGCTTGGTTGTTCGCGGCACCACCAGGAAGATCTCCATTTACGTTGGGAAGGTTTCCAAAAGATTTCCTTTTAGCGCCGGGAGTGTCCGAGGACATGTTCGGCTCACTAAGTGGGGGTCTTTTTATTTGACGCCTGTGCGTGACCTGCGCGTCGTGATGATGATGAAATAATGATGAAGACAACAAATACACCCAGCCCCCGTGCCAGAGAAATTAACCAATGATGGTTAACATTCCCGACCCTGTCGGGATTCGAACCCGGGACCCCTGTGACCAGAGGCTAGCACGCCAACCATTTAGCCATTTAGCCATGGAGCCGGACGCCTGTTCAGTGATTCCCTGGATCTATAATGAGTTCACCTGAATTACCCAAAACACGGTTCATTTCCTTTTTCTCTCCCTTCCTGAGATTTTTTATTACTGTCCAGAGAGGTTTCCCTGCTGCTTGACCTAGCTTTTCCAGGTTATTACCAAAATCTTCCCACGACTTCCTTTTGGATTTAGCAGCAACTTGTTTCTCTCTGTTTGTTTCATCTATGTAAAATTCCCTGTGTGCATCAGCCTTTGTTTGGAGCCATTTCTGATAAGCCTTCTTTTTCCGTTTACAAGCTGCTCTCACTTCAGCATTGTACCAAGATGTTCGCTTTTTACCATCTTTACACACAGTTGTTCCTAGACATTCCCTTGCTGTTGCTGTTACAGTATCCCTGTATACCACCCATTCTCTTTCTTTATCCCGAATCTGCTTACTGTCCACTGTTCGGAACTTCCTACTAATTATATACACGTACTTCTGCCTAACTTCCTCGCCCTGGAGATTTTCTACCCTCATTCGTTTACAGATTTCACATTCTCTTTCCTAGGCCAAGAGATACTTATTACCGAGCTCGATAGCTGCAGTCGCTTAAGTGTGGCCAGTATCCAGTATTCGGGAGATAATGGGTTCGAACCCCACTGTCGGCAGCCCTGAAGATGGTTTCCGTGGTTTCCCATTTTCACAACGGGCAAATGCTGGGGCTGTACCTTAATTAAGGCCACGGCCGCTTCTTTCCCAGTCCTAGCTCTTTCATGTCCCATCGTCGCCGTAAGACCTATCTGTGTCGGTGCGACGTAAAGCCAATAGCAAAAAAAATGAGATATTTAGTTTACTACAGATGCGATAGTGGTCTGTTTTATCGAAAAATCACAGAAAAACCCGTACATTGTTATCAGTTTTCCTGAATTCGAAGTCGGTTAAGATATAGTGTATTATGGGTATGATACCCCTAGCCTCCCATGTGTAGCGGTGAATAGTCTTATGCTTGAAAAATGTATTCGTTACTGCTAAGCCCAAACTAGCACAAAAGTCCAGCAAACGCTTCCCATTTCCCATTAGCTTCCATATCTTCCCCACATTTACCAATCGCCCTTTCATATCCTTCAGTTCTATTTCCAACTCTCGCATTGAAATCGCCCATTAGCACTATCCTTTTCTTGCTGTTGATCCTGACTACGATGTCACTCAATGCTTCATAGAACTTGTCAATTTAATCCTCATCTGTACCCTCACATGTTGAATACACTGAGAGAGGAGCATATTTCCAAAATGTCCTTTCTCCACATTTTAAGGAAATTGACTTATGGGTACATTGATTATGTCCATCTCTTTCTCCGTGGAATGGTGATGAGTTTTTAGGCATAATGTCCTTTTTATAAGCACAAAACACGGTTAAGTATGAGCTATGTTTAAAAAGAGTCTCTTCTCCACAGCAATATGGCTGACTGGAGTGGATCACAATTATGTTTACAAAATGTCTCTTCTCCTCTGTACTGCATAAGAAGGACTACCATTATTGTTTGAAAGCTGTCTCTTATCCTCCAATACATCTAGATATAAAGGCAATGCAAAACGAGCATTCTATGCAATTTCATTGCAAATATGGTGATAATTGTGTAGTGATAATATTGTTACATGACTATTATATTTAGGAAAACAATTGAACTACAGGTTATGGTGTAAAAATACATTCAAGTCCTTGTACTTCATGTGCGTTTTTTGCCTAGTTATTGTGCTTTTACGCATATTGTTTGGTATATTTAATTAGTTTGGGCATACTTTTTGTCAGGTGTTTACTGTTACATTCGTTTCTACGCAGATAGTGTAAAAAAACAGTGTAGTAGTTCCTGCTCCATTGAGAAAAGGGAGAAAACGTACTAGGAATGAGGAGGAGTGGAGGAAAAATATTAAGAAGAGAAAACTCTATGCTCAGAAGAGACTACCACAGATGCCGAAGTGTACGCACGTCGGCAGTGTTTTGAAGTGTAAAAAGTTATCTATGCAGGATGTTCAAATGTATTTCCAAAACGTCTCTTATCCTTTTTATATTTCCAAAATGTCCCTTCTCCAACACATTTGTATTAATATCTAATTAACGGTATGGTATTAAATGCATTCTTTGATTGTGGAGAATTATGGAATGTATAACAATTAGCTAGAAGAATGTTTGAAAGAGTCAAACTCAAAATTACATTTTCTATTCGTTTTTTCTCCGGTCTGTAAACTAGAAGCTGCTGGAGAAAGGACATTTTGGAAATATGCTCCTCTAATTCTCATCCTAATTCCTCCAACTGCCTAATCTACGCACATCATTCGCACGTTCTCGTGCCTAACAGAAACTACGTTGCGTGCAATAGTATTCCTGATGAACAGTCCTACCCCACACTCCTCCCTTACCTTTTTAACACCCGTCAAGTGCAAATTTATAATATCCTATCTCTTACTCGTTATCTCCCCTTACCCGAACATCAATTACTCCTAGCACATCCAGATGCATACTCTTTACTGGCTCAGCCAGTTCTACTTTCTTTCTTCCATAAGTCCCATTAATCTTGATAGCTCCCCATCGAATTCCATTTCGTTCGCCAAGTTGTTTCCAAGGAGTCCCTCGCCTGTCAAATGGGAGTGGGACTCTATTACTCCCATAGGTCCTAGGCTTGCTTAAGATATTCTGAGCTCGGTAAATTCATGAAGCAGGATGCTACCCTACTTACACATAGTCCAAGTGAGGATCTCTCCTCTAACGGGTTAGGGGCCACCAGTGGATTTTATAGTCCTAGCCGCCTGAGAACAAGGAGGGCCATGAGTCAGAATATGTCCGAGATGCCCACTCCCATTCCATAGCAACTGGTATCCCGACTCTCAGGACCACTTAAGCCACTCAGCCGCTGCCCCTGGCTCACGAACGAGGACTTGACTACAGTAACCCACTTTTTTCGTTTATTAACGTCCGTAATGTCAGAAAAATATTCGTATTTTCTCTATTTCACGGTTAAGTTTACAGATGACTTAATTCAACAACAGTCTTCATTAACAAACCGCTCACCTACCAGCTCAAATACACAGTACATAAGTGATAAGGTTAACGTTGATCACCTGTGAATGGAAGTAAAATATTAGTATCTAAATTAAAATGTTTCTGGTTTCCCCAAAAAGCGATTACAAAGTATCCACGGAGATGCCACTCTGGTAGAGATTATATTCTACTTACACATTACTCAATCATAACTATCATAAATGAAGATTCGTTATTACTGTCGTCAAAATCAAAGTCACTGAATCCTTGGACATAGTATACAGCTGTTTTAGGCTAAATTCACTTGCCTGAAAACGGAATTCGTAAATGGTTAAAGAAACTCTAAAATAGGTTACAAGGTTGGTAAATTACTCCACAAGTAACATAGAAAGGGCTGACTGTGGTGAGAGATAACATTTATCTTACTAAAGGGTATCGTAATTTCAGTGTTGTATATAAGTCAGCTTTCGGGTGTCTTACATTACTCTGTCGTCTACCTTTCAGAATACGTTATAATAAATGAATATTCTGGAAGATTGTACTTGTCATCGAGCTTGAATGAACTTCGACGTTCGCTCAGCAGAACTAAAGTCTTTAAAAGTTCAGAAGTCAGAAGGAACGCTCCTGCTTGATAAAAGTCCCGTATCGGGAGCATATTTGCCTCTCCGCGAGCTGCTTCTTGAATATTTACGAGACCGTTGGGGTGAACAATTTCTACCTACGTATTATAGAACACGAAGCCATTTGAAGGTGTGGAAACTTTCCCCCCTGGATTTTAAACTAAAAATAATGAAGTACGAACTGAAAGTCTCTAGAATGTTCGAATGCGAGTTATGTAATGAGTAAATGTAGAGAAGTGTATCTACATGAGATATCGTAGAAAATTTTATCATGCTAGGTTATTGTTCGGAATGAAAGTAGAAGATTGCGACACGGTGATGTTAAATAAGTGAAATGTGCTGTTGCTGTCATCCAAACAGTATCACATTTGTATTTTATAAAATTTTAATTTTACACTAATTTAAAAATCTTAATTAGGTTTAGAACTTCTCTTACTCTCCATTAAGGGGACTGGTATACGTTTTAATCATTCAAAAAGTGATTTTAGAAAAAGATGTACCGCAACTGTAGAAGTACAAATACCTACCTACAGTACAATCGAATTTTTTTAAATTTGCTTAACGTCGCACCGACGCAGAGAGGTCTCATGGAAAGAATTGTATAGGAATGCGCTAGGAGTGGGAAGGAAGCGGTGGTGGCTTTAACTAAGGTACAAACCCAGCATTTGCTTGGTGTGAAAATGTGGAAACCACGGGAAACCATCTTCAGGGCTGCCGACAGTGGCCACTATCTCCCGGATGCAAGCTCACAGCACCGCACGGCCATTTCACCCTGTACAATCGAATTTTACAGGGCAAAGAACAATATAGAAGAGGTGGGAGTATTGCGTATAATATTAGGGGTATGTGACACTGTAAACAGGACTTTTATGAATTTCTGGAACATATTCGGCTTACAGAAGTCCAGAATCAATCTTTTAGTAGCCGCCACTTTTGCGAGCGTCTTTATCAATTTAAAAAATAAAACATCTATATTGACAGTAGTTCCCTTTCATGTCCTAGTAACCAATGCATTGTTTTTTAATTTATATTTTAATATTTTGTTTTTCAAAATGTTTAATGTTATTATTATTGTGTTATTAATTATTCCCTTTTTTAATGTAGTCAAACTTTGTCCTTGTTGCAGTCCTGAATGTCTGAAAAGTCGTTGAGTTTCTCAATAAATATATATATTGGGGAATTAATTTTCAAAATATCTGTATTAGCTTTATATTCTCAATTAAAGGAGCAAATTTCAGCGTTTTAGCAGTCGTTAAAAAGTTAGGGAGTTTGTGCATGACGGAGAAGATTTGAACCTCTGTTCTCGTAAATTACATTTTTCAAATGTAATTCACTTATCGAAACCGACTTTCAACCTATTAGGTCGTGTTACGTACATCTAGTACGTCTTGAAGAGATGTTAAGTACAGAACAAAAATGGCCAACCAGACACCAGTGGGATCCGAACCCACAACCTCCCGATTTCGCGTCGGTTGCTCTACCAATTGAGCTATGGTGGCCCGGCCATCTTTGTTCTGAATATTTACGAGACCGTAGGGGTGAACAATTTCTACCTACGTATTGTAGAACACGAAGCCATTTGAAGGTGCCGGGCCACCATAGCTCAATTGGTAGAGCAACCGACGCGAAATCGGGAGGTTGTGGGTTCGGATCCCACTGGTGTCTGGTTGGCCATTTTTGTTCTGTACTTAACATCTCTTCAAGACGTACTAGATGTACGTAACACGACCTAATAGGTTGAAAGTCGGTTTCGATTACAATGCGGTCGTGAAAATTCAATATTCATCGTAATTCACTTATATTTGTGAACCATGAATTATATCGTAATTGCTTTCTCCTTGCATTGTTCGGGTCCATGGCTAAATGTTTTGCATGCTTGCTTTCGGTCCGTGGGATCCCGTGTCCTATTACCAGGATCGACGATGGGCGATTTTAACTTTCATTAGTTAATTCTTCTGGCTCAGTGACTAACTCATTCCATGTTAAGAAAACAGCATTGCTCTTATGAACCTACAAGGAGTGAACACACCCCTTCTTAGACATTCATTATTCCTCGTTATTAAGGAGTATTATAATATATTTTATGCTCTACGATGTCGAAATATAAATATTATATGCCAGAAAACTGAATCTTAATGAGGCTCTTTATAGTTCAAGTTTAACTATGATAGAGGTTCTCCACCAATCAGAGTTCAGATGTTCATAATGATACAACTGTTTGACCAATTAGATGAGGATAACATCGCGCCTGCGCTCAACGCACCAGCTTCGCACTTGTTTCCAATATCAAACATGTCGGACAAACATATTAACATCAACGCACCTTCCACTTCCAATATTCCACAACCACACGGCACATTGCCGCAAATTCACTTCATCAGCTGTACAATAAATGATTCGTAAGAAAGCTAACTTGATAACTTCCTATCAAAGATTTCAAAATATATGACATTGTCAAGGTCTCTGATCCACGCACGGAAAATGAATAACCCAGTGCATGCGCTCTGTTCAGTAAACTCAACTGTCAAGCGACATCTCGAGATAAATTTATGAATATTTAAAAAATAGTTGTAATTATAGTGAAGCATAAACAGTCGTATGCAACTCGCCTATATTGGTATTAAAGGCACTCGTATGGAAATTATAAAACGAGCGAAGCTCGTTTTAGTAACATACTCGTGTCTTAATTATTGCCATTACAGGCTTGTTGCATTATGTACTATTATATTGCATTGCCTTGTGAGTTATTAAAATAATTACTTCACATTCTATATTTAATAAATACATACGTAGGAAGGAACCAGAATTGCGCGAACAGCCATCATTTTGTTGCCTTCCTTCATTTTCCTTCTGAGTTACTTAGGTACATATAACGCGTAATCTGTTACTCTGCAAATCGCCGGGAGCTTATCACTGCTGCAGAGAAGTCATCTATAAATTTGTGTGTTTGAATATTCCTGTACTGTACAGCAGTTGTTACTGAAGACTTTGATGCTGTGGTGTTCAGTGATCTCATGACTTGTACTGACCCAGAAATTCGTTATGATGTGCTCGGTTTTGTTATTTACCTTTTGTTTCTTAAGCGCATTTTAGTTTGCCACATTTGTACCACTTTTTCACAAGCGCATTTAATTGTTACCATTATTTCGTGGGCTGTATGACGGCGCAGTAGTTGCCTGGGCAAATTTAATAAATGCAATTAACAGCTCCCCCCCCCCCCCAACTCGAGTCTACAAAAATTATCTGTTGTTCATTTTCTCCCAGTTTGCCTTGAACTTTGATACTGAGGTTTTGTATGTGCAGTAGTTTACCAGTGTTCGTGTAAAAACTTAAATACGCCCTCTCCATTTCTTTACAACCCCAGTACCTTAGATTTTTAAAAATTCAGCTTAGTTTTTCTTTCCTTTATTTTGAACGTAAGTATTCGGTTTCACGAATATATATGCCATGGTTTTTCCGTGACGATATTGAGCAGAGCTGTTCGATAAGGCAACCTTATTGTCATAAGAGCAATACTGTTTTCTTAATGACCGGACGAGTTGGCCGTGCGGTTAGGACCGCGCGGCTGTGAGCTTGCATCCGGGAGATAGTGGGTTCGAATCCCACTGTCGGCAGCCCTGAAGGTGGTTTTCCGAGGTTTCCCATTTTCACACCAGGCAAATGCTGGGCTGTACCTTAATTAAGGCCACGCCCGCTTCCTTCCAACTCCTAGGCTTCTCCTATCCCATCGTCGCCATAAGACCTATTTGTGTCGGTGCGACGTAAAGCCATTAGAAAAAAAAAAACGATTTCTTAATGTGGAATGAAATCCAAAGCCCGGATTTTCATGCCGTAGCAGGTAAGATTGCAAACTAAATTCGTTTAATAGGAAGTGTCGGCCATCCGCTCTTCCATAGTGTAGCAAGAGTAACATAAATTATAAGAGTTCCGATGAACCGTACCCCTAATATTTATGCAAGCCCCATAACATTATCGTTGTGAAGGTTAAGTATACTTGCTGCTCGCTTCAGAAACTTTGCATTCTAACCTATTAATGCATAAAAATCCGGGCTTTAGACATCACAGACGCGCAGGTCGCCTATATGTAGTCAACCCGCAAGACTATCTCCAGGCCTTTCTAGAGAACACACATCATTTATTAAACTCTTGGTATTCTTAGGTACAAAATTTATAAAAAAAAAAAAAAGACCAAAGTCATATGCCGGTGTTTGATAGCTATTCGGACAAAAAATTTTTGCAATTTTTCTCCACTTCTTCTTATATTCACATCTAGAGCAAGAGGGAAAGTAACCGACACAGAAATTTGGAATACCTGTCACAGTGCAAGAAAAGGAAATAACAATGTTTAGATTCGATGATTTGTAATTTTATCCAAATTTAAAATTAAAATTACTAATTTTGTAAATATTTTTAATTTCTGAAATGGTTAATTTTGTACCTGTGATGATGAACAACACAATTTAGAACGTAGAGAGGAAAATACAGTGCTAGAAATAGTTTTGCTTATTACGGTTTCCCATGGTACAGAGAGTGTAACAAAACGGTAAGACAAACTTCTGGACACATTCCTCATAAGTAGAAGAAAATATATGTTATATTGTGTCTATAATCCCAGCCATACAGAAGAACCCCCACGCGGACGAGTAGAGCCAGGCACAAGAAGAAAAATGCATCCATTTTATGTGGAGCATGCCTCCCTGGCAAATGTAGATCCACGTTCCTTGGCAGCAGGTAATTTGAACTTCGAGCAAGATCGGAACTTTTCGGAAAACTTCGGCAAATTATTATGACATTTATGACTGACAATCCAAGATTTGAAGATATTCTGGGGTGTCATTTGAAAGGAAAATATTAATAAAATTCTGTGGAATTATTTGGTAAAGTCTAATTAACAGGGAGAAATACACGCAATTATGCCCTGAGAGAAGTTTCGTCGGTCCATCGCCAGAGTGGAAACGGCACGTTTCAAGGCCACCTCTCCAAAAAGCGCGGGGTTTAATTAATTACGACAGCGGGAAGAACAGGAAAATTCCGCAAACAACACCATTATAATTAACAACATGTCTGAAATCTCGGGTGTGCTTTTTAGGAAAATCGGCACAATGGTCGGGAGCAATGTGTAATGTTACATAATAGGGGATGCCTTGTCCATCATTACGAGGTTTCTTATACATAACCCCCTCCATCGAGAGTGCTCTTTCATATTTCCAGTTCAAGAAGGCGAAGCTGCGGATGTTGGCATCGCAGGAAGAATAATTATAAATTTCCAGTGGTTAAGTGATAGACTTAGGAACTGAAAAGCCATCTTACTTGAGAGATGTGAATATACTTAGTGCCTAAGAGAAACGGAATCAACTTTATCGTTAGGAATACAACATTCACCATAATAGAGTAGCTGGGAACATTACAATACCTATTTCAAAGGGACTCATGACTTCTGCGAGGGAGATATTAAACTCCAAGATAGCTATCTTGAATATTATCACGGTTTCTTTAGACTGCCTGAACACGAGAACAGTTGGTTTGTTTAGAAATTGAGTATTATCTTCCTACAGTTAGAATTGGGGACCGTCTGGTGCGGGGGAGCGTAAGGAGCTTTCTACGATTCCATCAGTTGGGAGGTCGAGAAGGTGTGCAGTATAGCTCACGTTTGTATCGATATTGTATGTGTTTAATTCATAGTTATAAGTTTTGCGTGGCCTCGAGACGTGTGTAAAACCAGTGTCGTTGATAAGTTACTTTTAAGTGAAGAATGCCACTGATTAAAATGATGGACTAAGGATCCGAGAGGTTTCTGGCTCGCTAGATGCGACCAGGAAGATGCCACACGAACAGCTCAATTACAGGTGTGTCAAATCTAATATTTTTCGAGTTTAGCGGACTTCACCTCACTTGTTTGGACTTTGATGATAATCAGATTGATCCATCTGATACTTGTTTCCTTTTTGCCTTTCATTCAACAACAAATACTTAGTGTTAGCCCCACGATTGGATTGGAACGCCGTGTCTGCACCTTGTACCGGGCTTCGGAGCTCATGATATTTGAAATGCCCCCACAAATCTATCGGGTTTAGCTGTGGATAATGTGGAGGGCAGGAAAGAGTTTCCGGGCCCATATCCATGTAAAGAAAGTCACCTCTATGCTAAAACCATGAATGTGACAATGCTCTTCCTATCCACTGGTCACGTGTCTCAGCCACATATATTGATATGCAGTCCATCAGAACAAATTTCGTTGAGATCGTTTTCCTATGCCAACGTGTAAAGGAGAATGAACCTTACTGTACCGTACTGTACGAATATTTGTTTGCATGTCATATTCACCCGCTCCTAGAGTATGATGTATTTAAGGTTCATTTTCCTTTACATATGGAAATAGGAAATTGGAATAATTCACTCTGATAATGCCTGTTATTTGTGAATTATCTGTGTCAGTTGTAAAAATGTAGTATTTATCATTTGGAAAATTACACTGCTGTGAAAAGCTATTAAGTGTGAATTTTTCTTAAAGGTTGTAACATTGAAATCCTTTGCTTCCGAAACGTTACGAAATGCCCCATTCTATTCATTCTTAACTAAACGAACGTGTAGAAATGCTAAGAACTTGAAATGTGTATTAATTAAAGTAACAATTTTAAAGCATTAATATCTAAAGCTGATAACTGTGGACGCGAACTGTTTTGTTCCTCTGTTTGGAATGACTGTTTTCTTGTTTGTTCAAAATTGAGTGTTTTCAAACACTGAAGTTAACTCAGTTCGCACTGCGATTTGGTTAAAGTAATAAGAGCTTTTTGTGTATGTGATTCCTTCTTCTGTCAGTGATTTCTCCGTGTTAACATTAGTGTTGTGCAGATCTAGTGGGTTTATAGAATGACGAGCAAGAAGAGACCTCGTATTTCGATTTATATGAAAGTAAATATGATGCAAATTTTTCTTACGTTAGAGCAGGCAATTTAAAGTACCGACAAATTTATTCTAATTGTTTTGTTTGTACTTGAGATAATATTGAGAAATATCATTGTAACAATATGTCACTATGACAGTTGAGTATGTTATGATAATGACAAAGAGTGAAGGTGTGAAGTGTGTTTCACAATAAAGGGAAAAGTGTTCTGTGATTAATTGCGTTTGGTGTGATGAAATCGTATACTAATTTTCAAGCAGTTTTGTGTTTGAATAAACTATTGCTGTCTTTATGTGACCTAGCTTAAAAGTACTCTGTTCGATAATATCTTTTCATTTTTCTTTTGTTTAATTCATAAATATTTTTAAACAGGCTTCCGTGACAAGCAGCTATTGCTCCTTCAGTTCACTGCTATGATACTAATCCCCTTAAATTTCCTGAATTACCTTTCTTTACAAAGGAATAAATTTTTATCAGTTTGGCTTCTGAAGAAGTTAAAACATGAGGAAAGTTACTGACCCAACGCCTGACTCTGAAGTAGTGTTCTTTAGGGAAGCTGATAATACTGATGTACGAGGCTAAAAGTCTGAGCTGAAATAACGTAAGGTTGAAACCTGTCAGGAAAATCTCGACATGCCACTCCTACGTCAGAGTTGGCATCATTTTCGATCGTCAAGGCCCCGGGTTAGATTCCCAGCCGGGTCTAGAGATTTCAGTACCGGGTGACTTGGCCGTGACTATCCGCAAGATAGTGGGTTCGAACCCGACTTTCGGCAGACCAGAAGATGGTTTTCCGTGGTTTCCCCACTTTTACACCAGGCAAATGCTGGGACTGTACACTAATTGAGACCATGGCCACTTTCTTCCCACTCCTAGGCTTTCCTTATCCCATCGTCACCGCGAGAACTATCGTATGTGCTGGTGCGACTAAAAGCAAATTGTAAAAAAAAAATCTTCAGTCTTAAACGATTAATTCCCTTTGCTGGGGAACGGGATGCTTATGCTTATCGATATATCCCCGCAAATCATATACATCAAACACAACATTTTGAATAATTGTGACGATATACAAGAACCCTGTATCGAGCTTTTGGCTGTGTAGAATTCTCTGAAAAGGTAATTTCCAACGTTAATCCAATATTTGTTGAATATATAAATTGTTAGGTACTGTATCTTCACTCACTGAAGTTTCTGTTAATGCTTGGCACAGTAGCTTTCTGGGAACAGTGCCGTGAGATTTATAGAGATCAACGAACAAAATTCCTATTTCTACTATATCAACGTATTCTTTAATAATAATAATAATAATAATAATAATAATAATAATAATAATAATAATGGGTCCGAACCTCACTAATGGCAGTCCTGAAGATGGTTTTCCGTCGTTTTCCATTTCGAAAACAAGTAAATTCTGGAGATCTAACTTTATTAAGGTCACGGACACTTCCTTCCCACTCCTAATCCTTTCCTATCATATCGTCGTCATATGACCTATGTGTGTTGGTGCGATAATATTTCTTCATTTTTCTTTTTGTTTTAATTCATTAACATTTTTAAACAGGCTTCCCGTGACAAGCAGCTGTTGCCCCTTCAGTTTCTGTTAATGCTTTCCACTGTGTCGTTCTGGGAACACTGCCGTGAGCTTTCTAGAGATCAACGAAACAGGACACTGCCCTTCAGGCAGTAGAGATGGTATCCCTCGCTGAGTCCTAGGGAAAAGTAACCCTAGATGGTGAATGGATTAAGAAATAAAGAATGAAAGAAAGAAAGTAAGAAAGAAAGAAAGAAAGAAATAATAATAATAATAATAATAATAATAATAATAATAATAATAATATAAAGGTGAATCGTTAATCTCGTTGTTTTGATCTTTAGTGTCATAACAACTACAACCAAGTGTTATATAATGGTGCAGCTTGAGGCTCATATTTTTCTCACTTGGAAATTGGAATCATAAATCTCTTTTAAGGACTGATTTATTTGGAACATCATTCGTGCTGATAATGTGCAAGATTAAATAAATCTTCTTTGCTTATTCGTGATCCACTGCTTTCATCAAGAATTCTTTTTGATACGTCCGTTTCTTTGAAGACGTCTCTTAGCAGATCTGGAGTACAAAGCGACTCTGTGATATATTACTACCATATAGATAAAGCTCTGTGTTCCACCGACTGGGAACTCTGGGCCGATAGCGAGTCTCTTAGTGCCATCGTTCCTGAATACCGTCTCATTTGATACATGTCCGTGAGGGCACAATGCTGGGGTTTGATTTACTTGGCCAGTGTCTGTGGTGGGGTACCCTCTCTACCATTGTGATATGATTCTTTCATTTGCGGTGCTGCATCATCAGCCTTAGGACCCCTTTTCTTGGCTCGTTCCCGATCAGGTACAGTCACAGGATGGAAAAGACCATGGATACACTGTGCTACCACAAAAATAGAAATTTTGTCACCATGGCGAATGAAGTGTGAATGCGAGCCAAAATGAAAATCCATCTCCTCGCTGTTCAGGCTCGTTCCCTCTACTTACGATCACAAGATTAATTGCATGAACCGGTTCGACATCAATAACGTGCCTCCAGTGTGGTCAGAAGCTCAGAGTGGTGAACTATGGCACATAAATAAGGATTATTATGTCATATAGCTTAAGAACATTCTCGACATCCATAATGGGCCATTTTAAGAAATACCACCAGGCAGATTAGTATAAATTACTGGAGTCTAGTGTACTACGCACATGATCTTCGAACTTCAGACAAATCAAGTTTATAATACTATAATTCTTGCCCTTTGCGAGCCAGGCTGATGGCCATGATCGTTAAGGTCTGACAACGTGGTTAGCCGGTTCGGGTCCCGTTGGTCGAAAAATTTTCGTCATAATAATTTGTAGGCCTAATCACTAGATTGCGTGCTAAACCTCTCCGCAGTGCTCATATGGAGTGAGGGTGTATGACGCTGTTGATGGTGATTCGTCCATCGGATGGGGACTTTAATCCTTGAGCACACGCCTACTATTCGATAGAGGAAGGCTGTGTTACGGCACCGAATTTCATCCTTTCCCTTCCTACCATCATATGTCACATCATTCATTTCATCTTATTAACTCCTCTGATGAAGTTGACGTCAGGAAGGGCAATCGGTCATAAAATCTCTCTACAAAGGTTAATCTCATTTCATACCTGACTCCGTAGATGAACGAGCAAAGGGCTAGACATATATTCTTGCCCCTTGCGCGGTTAACACACAGTGAACAAAGATTGCGTGGCAGTCTATATCAATAGAAACGTAATGTGTTCTGTTGACCCCATATTTTTGCCTCACATTCTATTATAATCTGCTGGATTCTTGGCTGAATGGTCAAAGTACTAGCCTTCTGTTCTAAGTGCCTCGGATTTAGTACTCAGTCAGATGAATTTTAACTGTGCTTGGTTAATTTCTTTGGTTTAGCAGCGGGGTATTTGTGGTCTTCTAATGCATATATTCACATACATACAACCAAAGGCAACCACAGAAATACGTCATCGTGAATACAACCCTTCACGTAAGGCAAAAAATATGTAATTGCATATACGTCCTTGATTTCGTAGAGAAAATATGAGAAAGAGAAGTAACTTGGTTGAAGTAATCATCCAACTGTTATTAGGCGTATATGAAGTTGTGTCTAACTTGATTCACTTCCATGTCGTTCCCAAGGGAATTAAAGATGGAATATCCCCGTGACCTCGCACGTTCAAGCCTGAGCGGCCAACTCCAATCAAGATCCATGTCATAGAGGTCAGTTTCAAGTTATTGGGAACAGCGAACTCTCCTGGGACTGGTGCGGGGGTTCGATCAGTATATTAAACTCTGAGAGTCAATGGCGTGTGGAGTCCTCCATGATAAGTTGGCTGCATGCAACATTCTCTCATTTTGAACACTTACTCCATCAGCAGTTATTAATATGAAGTGGATTTCTATGGACTAGTATGTTTAAATTTCAGCTAGTCAATGGCATCTTCCAACCCGCACGTAAATTCAGTAGGAAGAGTTTAAAAAATATTAAGTGTTTAAATGGCCATGCCCCTAATATTTATGCAACTCTTCAAACAGAAGTGTTGTGTGGCTTGGAATAAACTTTCTATTCGTTGGAATCTAAGTTATTACTGCGCAGAAATCCATTCCCTAGTTAATAGTCTTAAGCTTCCTTTGTTAACCAGAAGAAAAAATATAAAATAGTATATGGCATCATTGGCAAATACTATATGTACTCGATTCAAATATTCTTGGAATATCTAATTTAATTTACTTCATTTCTGTCCGGAAGATGTACTATGTGCCATTAAAACCAGAGGTCGTGACATTGACTTTGACATTTTGTAACTTGAGGAGTTATTCTCTTATTTCAACTACCTCACCCAGTCCTAAGGCTCTGCCCGTTCCTTAAATCTACCGTCTGCTTTTACAGTTACTGAGCTCGATAGCTGCAGTCGCTTAAGTGCGGCCAGTATCCAGTATTCGGGAGATAGGTGGTTCGAACCCTATTGTCGGCAACCCTGAAAATGGTTTTCCGTGGTTTCCCATTTTCACACCAGGCAAATGCTGAGGCTGTAACTTAATGAAGGCCACGGCCGCTTCTTTCCCACTCCTAACCGTTTCCCGTCCCATCGTCGCCATAAGACATATCTGGGTCGGTGCGGCGTAAAGCAACTAACAAAAGAAATCTTTTACAGTTGTACTGGGAGAATTCAACATTGATCCTCGCCACAGTTAAAAACTGTTGAATCTCGTGAAGAGACAATTTGTATTTAGGACACCGCAATATATCGATCGAACTCGTATCAACGTGAGTAACTTCTCTTACTATCGGACTGTCATCATCAACACTGCTCTCTAATGTTCGTCTTGATCGTTTGCCAAATTATAAACTACCCAATAACCTATATGTATTGTAAGTGTCAGGATCTTCCTTTAAGAATGTCCCAGGTCCGCTTCGCCGCGAGGTCTTGGATTTCAACTGTGTCCGGTCAATTTCTCTGTGTCGCGGACAGGGTGTTCGTGTTTGTTCCAATACACTGTTCTTCATACATCCACAACACACCACAGGAACATTCAATAGTGTAAAAGTCCCTCCACATATTGTTGACGTTAGGGAAGGCATCCGGCCTTAAAACAGGGCCATATCCACATGTATGATACAGTTCGCACTCTTGATCCCATCAAAATATAAGAAAAGCGGAGGAGAAAAAAAAAGGATCCATAGTCATTGTTATTTTAAAGTCATACTCTAAAATTATTAACAATTATAACGTTCCACTAACTAATTTTACAATTTTTGGAGGTGCTGAGGTGCCGAAATTTTGTCCCACAGGAGTTCTTATATGTGCCAGTAAATATACAGACACGAGGCTGACGTATTTGAGCACCTTCAAATACCACCGGACTGAGCCAGGATCGAACCTGCCAAGTTCTGGCCAGAAAGCCCAAAATGTTCCTTGGTACATCTAATTTAATTTACTTCATTTCTGTCAAGATGTATTATCTATATAAATAAGGGTGTTGGGGGTCCGCTGTCTGTAATTTCTTTCGTTTCGCCAATTTTTCAGATATTTATCCGTTTTAGGTCAACACAAGACCGAATCGGTGGTTTTTACTTTTCATGTCTGTCTGTTTGTATGTTTGTCTGTTCCACCATCATATCAAACGGCTAGATAGATCTCAACCAAACTTCATATTTAGAGTATAATCATCCCAGAGAAGATTTTGATATGCATATCATTTTAAAATCTTTGATTTTTTGTAAACTCCGAGGACCGTACTTGAAACGTCTCATCATTATAAACAACTTTCCTTATGTTCATAATTTACTTTGCTCTTCACATGACGGAGAAATTTACTATTTTCTGCGGGTATGATGCTCTGCATTGAGTGTCCGACAGACCGACAACGAACCTACAGGTTAACCATGGAAACGTCCCTGACTGCTTGCCAGCAGGGAAGTAACGTATTGCCATTTTCCTCATCATGCTTTTAAATTCGTGGTTGTTCCTTGGGTAGAAGGCAAGAGAGGCATCAATCGGCCTATCTGCGGGAGATTGGCGGAATATCGTTGGAGGTTATAACCGCCTTCGAACAGATTAAGTAATAACACCATTAGTCATCTTCTTATATGTTTACCTAAGAATCACTGTGCCTAAATTTCTCCTCTGTTACCGCTTTATTATATCCATCTCTCACACCAGCATATTTTTTTGAGGGGCATTTGATTTTCCAATACATTCACTTGGTGTTTACATTTTTATCGTTATCCAGCTGTCCTCAGTTATAACCCATTTTCTATTAATTTCAACTTTCTTAACTGTATTATTTTCCTCCTTAATTACTACGTATGTATGCGAGTGCTAGAATCTACTGGATATATTTCCACCAAACTTAATATTTAGAATCCACCTGTGCTTGGGTAGGTTTTAGGGCAAATATTGTTTCTAAATCCCTGAACTGACTGGGGGTTTATACGTAACCGAAACCGTGATTTTGCATTCCCAAAAATATACACAACCAAACTTAATGGAAACCTACCTGCCTTAATGGAAATTAATTTCTAAACCTTTTTTCACGTGTGCATCATTTTGATACGAGGATTAATAAGGGAAATATCATTAACGGACCGTTTTTCGGTACAAGTCCCATCGGACTTAACTCAAGAGCGGGTGCGTGTAAAGCGTATTTCTTACAAATTGAAAACTACTGAAGATATTCGAACCAAACTTTATATTTAGCATCCACCTGTCCAAATGTAGGTTTTAAAGGTCAATAACATTTCATGTTCCCGGAATGGACTGGTGCTTTGTAGGGACGCGAAATGGTGATTTTACTCTTCCACAATATATACAGTACAAGACCAACCTGACTGGAAATAGACCAAACGTGATAGAATTCCATCTCTAAAACTTTTTCTTCCTGTGCATTTTTTCGTCAGGAGGATTAATAAGGGAGATATAATGAATGATCAGTTTTGCAGGTTAAGTCCAGCGAACATAGCCCAAAAGGTGTTCTACGTGGAGCAGATTCCTCATCTATCTACAGAAATAAAATCGTAACGACTGTGTGCCTCTACATTGACTATTTTGGTGAAATTTTCGCACAGCTACCCGTTTAAGGGGTAATAATGACAATCTGCATATTTTTGGGGTTTAGTTTCCTGAAAGTCCTAATTTTTACCCTCCTCGCCCAGAATACAGATTGCGGCATAATCTGCCAGACGAAAAAGAAAATTTAAATTTGACAAATTTATACGCTTTAGCCTGTAACGGACGGAAAACTTCCAAGATCTTCAAACTTTTCACTTTTTATCCCCGAAGAATATCGAAATATGGTGGAAATTTTAATGATGGTGCAGACCTTCGGGAAGTCCTATCACATAACGGATTGCACAATCTCCGTTCAATTTGCTCTCATGACTTTTTGTCGTATCTGTATCCCTTTTACGTTTGATGTTTCTCTATTAATCGGTGCTAAGTAAATTTGGACTTTTCACATGCATAATTCATACTTTAAATCACTTACAGGAAAGATAGAATCTTCAAACTCACGAAAATTGGCCCACCCAGTAGTCATATGTGAGCCAAATGCTGTGTATGTAGCTGTCACATGATTATCCGAAAAGTAATGCGATGTGAGATAATCTTACAAATACTTTACCCGGTTCAACCTTTCTAACTCAATCTCACTAAAGAATAGATGAGATATCATAGGACCAGCCATTTAGGCCACTAAATTCGGCGCCTTATGGTACAATCCTTTGTTGATATTACGTACGTTCAGCAGCAGTTAATCTTGTTCCTATGGATATTGTTCCTAATGATATTGTTCCTAAGGATATTGTTCCCGAAACATGTGTGATAGAATAAATAATTTTCTATCCTTAAACGACTATTGACAAGGTGGAACCAGCATAAACAATTTTAAACGGCTTCTTTAATAGATTTACAATGAGAAATCACGGTCCCCCTATAGTTTCCTGGATTTAATCTATCCCCTTTATTTTTGTATATAGGGCATATAATCCCCTCTTTCCAAGCTTTTGGAAATATCCCTTTCTCGAATATTTTATTGAATATCTTTGTCAAAATTTCCAACATGCCGCTTCGTTCTCCCACCTCTTTCCAAAATTCATATGTGTTACCTGAAATTGCTCCTGATTGTCCCTTTTTGGCTCGTTGTAACAGATTCCTTATTTCATGAGTCGAAATAGCCTCATCTAATTCAGGCAGAGTGACACTCAAACCCCTCGAAACAGTAATCCCCTCATGCTGAGCTCTCCATGTGTCTTCTTTATTCAATAATTTCTCGAAATACTGGACCCATGTACTATAACTTATATTGGTCCCCCCAGAGCCCGACTTCTTTTTGGTTATTTGATTTATTTTATCCCATACTTTCCTACTGTCATTGACCTTGCACTTTTTATTTATATCTGCAGCCAACTTTTGTTGCCATTCCAACTTCGTCTTTCTTAACAATTCTCTGTATTCTTTCCTTTTTTTACAAAATTCGTTTCTAGCTACTTGACCACCATCCACCCTGTATATCCTAAGTGCCTTCATAACTTGTGACTTTTTCTTTACACATTCTGTATTATACCATCCACCTCTTATCTGCGTTTTACTTGGATTTTGCCTCATACCTTTCCCTGCCATTCCTATTAAATTTTCTATCCTGGTTAGGGCTTCCTCCACTCTATTCTCTTCTATCAATTTTACAATACCTATTTTCCAAATCTCAAAATTTTCTCCATTGAGAAATCACGGTCAATAGTTTTGAGTATCTCTTTCACGCAAATGGATCTCAAGAACCACGTGTAAGTACGAACACTGTATCCGCTTGGCTCATTAATGAAAGTCGTCTCTGGGAGAGTCGCAGAGCACGTCGGATGCTACAGCTGTTGCTGACACGTACGAGGTTTACGAGAACCACAGAAACCAGATATTTACTGTGTCAGGAAGCCTCTTATTAGTCCGGAAGGCCTCCTGCGAGTGAAACGTGTTCTACAAAGATACTAGAAAGCAATGTTCACTGATCATTATCCGAGAGAACAAACCTTTACTGGTACAAAGCTGGGACGCAAATATGTAGCACATTAAGCACTTCAGAAAGCAGAATATTTATGGTATCCTGTAAGTTAAACGTTATCATTCAGTGTACATTTATATTAAATCCGATCAGACTGATCAATATATAGAGTTAGTCGTGTTACAAAGTTTTTCCACTGACCCGGGAATATGCAGTTCTACCTAATGAATAGAATTTAGAAGGACTAGGGTCAAGAATTCATTTTATTGCTAATTAATTGCGTGTTTTCACTTTCATTTTATCGCACCTACGTGCACTTGGTTTTGTATATATTAATCAGAACATCACACTGAAACATCTTTAATAATACATTTCACCACAGCCCATGCAATTAACAGGACGCAATTTTGAACTTTTAGGAAAATTTTACGTCGTCGCTTTTGAAAGAGTTTTCCAGTGGGTGTTGTATTTTGCTGTTTTGTTTTTAAGCTGAAATTCCAAAACCCAATCTCGGCTCCTTGAGGAACTTTTGGGATTTTCCTACAGATCTTGCGGATATCACACTTACAAGAAATGCCTGACTAATTAATGTCCGGGCGAGTTGGTCGTGCGGTTAGGGCGAGTTGGCCGTGCGGTTAGGGGCGCGCAGCTGTGAGCTAGCATCCGGGAGATAGTGGGTTCGAATTCCACTGTCGGCAGCCATGAAGTTGATTTTCCTTGGTTTCCCATTTTCACACCAGGCTGTACCTTAATTAAGGGCACGGCCGCTTCCTTCCCATTCCTAGGCCTTTCCTGCACCATCGTTGCCATAAGACCTATCTGTGTCGGTGTGACGTAAAGCAAAAATAGAAAAAATCCCTAATTAATGTTCAGTTTATACGTAAATTTACACGTCGCTACATTTCGAATTTCATTTATTAGTAAATATAGGTTTAAGTCATAATTTCTATTAATTAAAAAAACGTCTGAAAACGAATAGAAACCAAATTAATTTTTAAATAATAACCCCCTGAGTTGTTGCAGCGCCTTTCTGATACGAATACATCTACTTTGTTAGCAAATTATCAGCCGCTCTGCTTATCTGAAATCTCCTCGGTAAGGTCAGGAGTCGAACGCAGACCAGAGAGGAAGGCAGCTAATGCGGCTGCTACACTACTCATATGGATATTTTTAAGGATGTGAAAGTTAGAGGTGACCACGTGTGGCACAAGGTAAGGCAGAGGTATTGGATTAAAAAAATAAACCATTTCTCCCTTTGCGAAAATCAAATGGCCATTAATATGTCTCCCGGTTATGGCCTGCACGATTCTAGGTAACGTTGTCTGATCATCTATCCGCACGTTATATCACAGCTTGGTCCGGTTCCATGGCTAAATGGTTAGAGTGCTGGCCTCTGGTCACAGGAGTCCCGGGTTCGATTACCGGCAGGGACGGGAACTTTAACCATCATTGGTTAATTTAGCTGGCACGGGGGCTGGGTGTATGTGCCGTCTTCATCATCATTTCATCCTCATCACCACGCGCAGGTCGCCTACAGGAGTCAAATCAAAAGACCTGCACCTGGCGAGCCGAACATGTCCTCGGACACTCCCGACACTAAAAGCCATACACCATTTCATTCATTTCATCACAGCTTGCACGGTTGCTAGGGTTACACTTCCGTCACGCATTTTGTCGCGTCACGTTAAATAACTATTCCGATGACCCCCAGTCGTAAGACATATTTATGTCAAAAAGAAGTCCTCATAATGGAGGAATTATTGATTATATGGACAAAACAATGAAGCCTATCACAGCGTGCAACGTAGGCCTCCTCTAATACATACGTTGTGATAATCTGTAAATATAAATGATTTCTGTTTAATGTTAGAATAATAGTGGGAGAGTTCAACATCGAGAAATATCTGGCAACATTGTGTATTGTCTCCTCTGCTCTTCCCCTTCTTATCGAGAATGAAACGCGGTTCCCTAAATTCGTTTAGAATTTTTCCCACGGATTCTCTGCTTGGAGGACGCACACCACGGGATTCTTTAAAAATCACTCTCTAACTTGGCTGTTGGATGATGTATTCACAACCCAATCGTACATAGGTATCCGTTGCTGTAATGTGTACTTATCTCGTGGCATACTTACTGTAAAACACACGATCCAAACACTTCTAACTCATTAACACTCAAATCAACAGACTGAACACTTCCCACCTCGACACAGGCATCGATAAGACTGAGAAAGGAACATATTTTTTTTTTTTGGCTAGTTGCTTTACGTCGCACGGACACAGATAGGTCTTATGGCGACGATGGGACAGAGAAGGGCTAGGAGTGGAAAGGAAGCGGCCGTGGCCTTAATTAAGGTACAGCCCTAGCATTTGCCTGGTGTGAAAATGGGAAACCACGGAAAACCATTTTCAGGGCTGCCGACAGTGGGGTTCGAACCTACTATTTCCCGAATACTGGATACTGGCCGCACTTAAGCGACTGCTGCAATCGAGCTCGGTGAGAAAGGAACAAAATAAGTCAAGGGTGGAAGGTGCAAGTCTGCCGTGGCCCGTCCTCTATCTGGCGGGCTTACTCGTGTAAGAGACTCATTGTATATTTACAGAATTGTTCACCAGCCCCTTAAAATTCATGAAGATACGTAACCACTTCCAATACTGATAGTCGATATTTCTCTGCCTGCTACCTATAAAGGGTGTCCTAGGAGGAATTGTCAATATTCAGGGATAGGACAGGAACGTTAATTTGGAGCAAATAACTTAATATGACATATGCCGTATTCCGAATGGTTTCGGAGATAGAAAACATTTAATGTACATTTTGTTTTTCGGCTAGTAGTTCGCACGTATGTGTCTTACCCGCCCAACTTCTTTGACGTTTACTTCTAGCCCAACCTACGTCGTTGATTTCAACCTCTTTGCTCGGGATGTCCTTCTGCCACTAAACTAGCTCGTTGAACGCGGAGTTGTGAGTGAGGTAGTGTGAGGGATTGAGAGTGTATCAGAAAGAAGCATCCGTCAACTGTGTTTGTGCACGCGATGGCTAAAATACCCCACATCTATACTAATGAAGACTATGCAGCTATGGAGTATATTTACGGCTTCTGCGATGGTGGTGCTCCTGCTGATGTCGAGGAATACCGTTGGCACTCTCCGACACAACGAATTCCTGATCGTAGAGTGTTTACCAGTGTTTTCAGCACATGGCGTGAAGAGGTATTCTTCTAAGTTCCCATTTTTCTTCTGAACATGTAGTTCTACAAGCTGTGCAGGAATAGCAACACATTGTTGAAATGGTGCAGCGTAGTACTACTCCCAGCGCAATGCGACTTTCTGCACGTATCAATGTCCCACCAACACGTGTATGGGGAACATTACATGCTGAAAACTTGTACCTTTTCTTAAATAACCCAAAAAGAAACGTACATTAAATACGTTCTCTCTCGTAAACCATTCGGAATAGGACATGTGTCCATATGAAACGTTTTGCTTCAAATGGTCGTTCCTGTCATATCCCAGACTATTTACCATTCTTCTTTGGACACCCTGCGTGTCGGGCAATGTAAAACGAGACAAACTCGCACATGAAAAAAGACGATATCCAATCCTCAAGCCAAAATGAAAGGACTACACTCGTATTGTATTCCAGTTCCTTTATAGGTTATGTATCCATGTAGAAGCCATCACAATCGCAACGCCTGCAGGACAAGGCATTCCCCTGAGTGAAGGAAACTGATAGCCAATATGTCCCAGAGCAGTGTTGCCAACTTAGCGGATTTTCCGCTAAATTTGGCGGAATTAGAAGACTGCCGGCGGAGAAATATACCATTTAGCGGACAGCGGATTTTTTTGACGGAATTCTAGATTTATTATAGCGGAATTTAGCGCATTATCCATTTTACTTGTTTTTAATTTGTACACCAGTCTGTCTCTGAGCTATTCCGTATTTCTTGTCAGGATCTAGCAGTCACATGAGGAAAACATGTTATTTGATTTGATGTTATGAGAACATGGTATTTGTAATACGTGGGGAAAGGGTACTTTCTCTTAGGTGACGAATGACGACAGACAATGAAACTGTGAGAGAGTAGCACTTATATTTATGCTAAGAAGGAAGACCGTTTAATGAACTGGTCTGTTCTATGTGTCACTCTTGAGGTAGGGGATTCACCTAGTTTGTACCCGGTAGTAAAACGCCTACAAGTTTTAGCTCGCCGGCTCGCAGGCAGGGGGTTAATCCCAGTGAAACTCACAGATCAGATGAGTGTAGACATTTACTTTTATTTTTATTATTATTATTCATTATTTGAGATCGGATTTCTTGGCGGAATTTCAGCAGATTTTTAGTAGTATTTAGCGGATCTTGAAAATATAAGTTGGCAACACTGTCCCAGAGCCTTGGACGGTGCTTTTGTTAATGGAAATCTCCTATTAGAAATGCTCTGAATATGTGGTGAAAAATTATGACGTTGCCATAGTCGCTGTGTGGTACTCAGGCATTTGCATAACAAAATAAAATCAGTCGGTCACGTATTATACGAGTACTACTTTACAATAAATTTCACTGTATCTTCGGCAATTACATTGGAATATGCACGATGTGACTTGGACACTCCAGGAGCAATTTTTTGTTTGTAATAGACAGTACACTATGTGGCCAATGATGTAGCCTTATTATTTTAATCAGCAATCCTCTATTCGGGTGAAACACCGTTTCATAACAAATGCGCTAAGTAACATCCGATAAAAATGGCCCTTTTCATGACCAAATAAGCATCAATTCTTTGGAAATGAGTAGGAATGTACCTGTACTACATCCACAATACTGCATAACAGCCTGGAATTTCAACCCTTTCCCCTTTTCTTCACGGCCAGATTGTGTTACCACCATCACGGTGCGTGATTTTGCAGATGTAGTTTGGGCGAGACCATGTCTAAAAATTCACAGTCTATATGGTATTTGTTCACAGACTTAATTTTTGCTTCCTATCCTAACGTAAGTGTTATTCACAGCTGTGATCGTTTCACGAATTCATTACAGCTTATATAATTGCATTATCATTGGCACTAACGATTCCGTCTGCACAGGAACAAGGATCAATATATCTAGATTGCACGAACCTAAATTTCAATGGGATGGTGAACGGCCATAATATACACGGTGGTCGGGAATGACGTAAATCGAGTTCTTGAGCGCTATAGGATTGAACATACTAATAAATAATTTGAAAAAAATACTTCGATATCTAGCGCCACTGTCTTATCAACTGCTAAAGTCAGTCAATCAGATCACTTCGCGGGCGAACTCAAATGGACTTTTTGAGGCGGTGTTGTAAAATCTGCACGTGACATAAGAACGGTTTGAGAGCCCTGCCGAGAAATCAACGTCAAACACAAACACACCGTGGGTGTCAGCCGTGTCCCATAGCGTACTTGCTATGGTGTGATCCTGCCAGCTCGGAGGTCTGTATTCAACCCCCTCTGTCGGGCTGAGTGGCTCAGACGGTTGAGGCGCTGGCCTTCTGTCTCGAACCTGGCAGGTTCGATCCTGACTCAGTCCGGTGGTGTTTGAAGGTGCTCAAATACGTCAGACTCGTGTCGGTGGATGTACTGGTACGTATCAGGACTCCTGGCGGCATAAATTCCTGTATCTCGGCGTCTCCGAAAACCATGAAAATTATATATTATCTTATAAATAAAATTCTAGGGTGTCCGCTGTCCGTATTGTTATTTCTTTCGCCAAATTTTGATATATTTATCCGTTTTAGGTCAATCCGAGATCATATCAGAAGTTTTTAGTTTTCGTGTCTCTTTCTCAGTTTGTTCCACCATCACGGATAAACGGCTGAATATATCTCAACCAAACTTCATATTTAGAGTCTACTCAACCAGGAGCAGTTATCCACATGCAAGTCACTGAATAGACTAGGGGTTTATAGGACGAGTAGAACAGTGTTTTTTCCAGTTTTTCTTATACTATTGATTATACGTCGACCAAACCTTATATTTAGAGTCTACCCAGAAGCATGTTCCGATATGCGTATCTTTTAAAAATCCCTGAATTGACTGGGGGTTTATAGGGAAACTAGAAGAGAGTTTTTAATTTTTCTCTTACACCATTAATTATATGTCCACTAGACTATATAAAGGGTCTACTCATTCAGGAGCATGTTCCGATATGCATATCTTTTAAAAATCACTGAACAGACTGGGGGTTTATTGGATGACCAGGGAAATTTTTCAATTTTCATTTATACTATTGATCATATCTCGATCAAAATTCATATTTAGAGTCTATTCATTCAGGACCAAGATACGATATGCATATCACTTAAAAATCACCGAACAGACGGGGGGTTTATAGGTAGACCAGTAGAATATTTTCAATTTTCTCTTACACAATTAATTATATCTCGCCAAAACTTCGTGTTTTGGGTCTCCTCATCCAGGAACAGTTTTCATTATGCATATTGTTTAAAAATCACAAGAAACTGGGGGTTTGCAGGAGGACCAGTAGATTTTTTCAATTTTCTCGTACAGTATTGACCAAATTTCATATTTAGAGTTCAATCATCCAGAAACAAGTTTGGGCGTTTCGCAGATTTTACATATAATCAATACCGCAAGAGGAAATTAAAAAGGGATCTCTTTTTTTCTTCCTATAAACCTCCAGTCTATTCTGTGATTTATAAATGATATTCATATCAAAACCTGCCTCTGGATGATTATTTGACTCTAATTATGAAGTATATTAGAGATATAGTCAGTAGCATAAGATAAAATTAAAAAAACGATTCTGGTCTTTCTCTAAACCTCAGCATTTCAGTTATTTTTAAACAATATGCATTTTGAAACCTGCTCCTGGTTGTGTAGACTCTAAACATGAAGTTTTGTCGAGATATAATCAATAGTGTAAGAGAAAATAGAAAAAGAACCTCTACTGGTCTTCTTATGAACCCGCAGCCTGTTCAGCAATTTTTAAATAATATGCATACCGAAACTTGCTCCTAGATAATTAGACTCTAACCCTTTCAGACCTGAAAGAAAACTGGAGGCGTGAATTTTTGTTTGTATGTCAAAAACTGACTAAAATGCTCCTCAATACACATATTGATATTTTTATTTTACAAAATAAAAACTAACATCCGAAAAAAAGGACCCACACAATTGTGCGTATCAAAATTCAAAACCTCGTTGTACCACATACGATGTTGTATCTTCAAAATTTACGTTCACTAACCAATGTACACACTTCATTGAATATATTCCGGTATTCAGTAAAGCTTCTAGATTAATATAAACGCAATAAATAAATACTTACTTTTGGCACTACTGCTTCTCGCCATCTCGTCGATCAACTGTGCTTTTTAAACTCTTCTTCCTTCGCCCTGGCGGTCAAGCGCATACTAAAAACAATTGAAATAGACGCCACGTGTCCCGCACAATCACTGCAGTCTGGTCTAGCGCCGAAAAAACATCAAATACGGTCAGGGATAAACAAAATACGAACCCGCACAATTGTGCGTACTCGGTCTGAAAGGGCTAAATACAAAGTTTGGTCGAAATATAATCAATAATGTAAGATTGTAAAATTGAAAAAGTATCATCTTCTGGTCTTCCTATAAATCCCCAGTCTATTCGGTAATCTTTAAATGATAATGCGTCCATTCTTCAGGAGCTTAAGATTTTAAACCGTCTTTCTTCTTGTGTCAATGAAAGAAACAATGGACACATTGCGAGACGACCTCGAAAATATCTAGAGAAGTTGAACATGGAAGGGAAGGTTGAGGGGAGTAGACCACGTGGTGGGACTGCTACCAGATGGATAGGACAAGGGAAGACTATCACCGCTTTATCTTTCCAGTGTTCCGTGAGGACCGAAGATCGTCCGGGATGGCGAAGCGACAGCAGAGATATAACCAGCAATGCCAGTAGAGTCACGACACTCAGAAATGAGTAAATCGATTTGTGATTATGATGTCCATTTCACTAGGGTACGACTCATTGGGTGAATGGTCAGCGTTGAGGCCTTCGTTTCAGAGGGTCCCGGGTTAGATTCCTAGCAGGGTCGGGGATTTTAATAAACTTTGATTAATTCTTCTGGTCTCGGGACTGGGTGTTTGTGTTTGTCGCAACACTTTCCTCTTCATATTCAAGAAACACACTACCAACCACCACAGAAAGACGCAATAGTGATTACATCCCTTCATATAGAGGTGGTGTCAGGAAGGGCATCCGGTCCTAAACAGGGCCAGATCCACATGTTCGATACAGTTTGCACCTGCGACCTCACAGGTGTGAGAAAAGCGGTTGAAAAAGAAGAAGAATGCTTATCGAATCCTGGTCCTGAATGAGTAGACTCTATTATGAAGTTTAGTCGAGATATAATCAGTAGTATAAATGAAAATTGAAGAACATTTTTTCTGGTCTTCCAATAAAATGCCAGTCCGTTTAGTGATTTTTAAAAGATAGCCTATGTATATCGGAACATGCTCCCGAATGAGTAGACTCTAAATATGTAGTTCGGTCGTCCTACAAACCCCCTGTCTTTTCAGTGATTTTTAAATTACATGCATGTCGAAACCTGCTCCTGGATGAGTAAACTCTAAATATGAAGTTTGGTTGAGATCTATTCGGCCGTTCACCCGTGATGGTGGAGGAAACAGACAAGCAAACAGACTGACAGACACGAAAGCTAAACACTATTGTTATGATCTCGGGTTGATCTAAAACGGAATAATATATCAAAATTTGGCGAAATAAATAAAATTACAGACGGCGGACTCCCTATAATTTTATTTAGGAAATAATAATTCCACTGTCATTGCAAATTTAAATTGATTTCCGCATATCAATTTCGTATTCAAACTTGTGTAATAGTATTGGTCGCAGGAAAGATCACACTGTCCTGTAATGTGCAGCGAACAGTGGTGCGATTCGTTAGCCTGTAAATGTTTTCAATGAGATTTAGTGTGTGCTGTATGACGAGCTGTGATCACAAATGTTCCCCAGAGAGCCGGTGACACAAAGCACACCCGTATTCAACGAACCGCAAAACTAAAGTGAGGTCCAGTCTGATAGATACCCCTTTGACTCGTGCACGTTGCCGTGAGTCTCATAATAAAATGTAATGCCATTTCGTTGGAATTTGTGTACAGAGTAAAGTCTTCAGTGAAATACAGGGAAGCCTCCGTATCATGATATTGCGTACCGTAACAGGCGATATTTCATTAAATCCTCATGTGTACCTAGTGAGTAGTATAATTGGACAGTTCGGCCGCCACCTCCACCTCAGGCTCCCAGAGGCCACCTCCACCTCCACCTCAGCCAGAGGCCTCCCAGATGCCTCCTCCACCTCCACCTCAGCCAGAGGCCTCCCAGAGGTCTCCTCCACCTCCCGCGGGAAATTTGAATTTGTAAACAAAGCCACGTGCTTTTTGACAGCTGTCATCGACAACAACGCATCGCTAACCTCAGTACTGCCATCTTGACGGGCCTAAACCTCAGTAGTGCCACCTTAACCTAACTTGCGCGTGGTAAACAAAGCCACGTGCTTTTTGACAGCCACGTGCTTTTTGACAGATTTGTAAACAAAGCCACGTGCTTTTTGACAGCTCTCATCAACAACAACGCATCGCAAACCTCAGTACTACCATCTTGACGGGCCTAAACCTTAGTGGTACCAACTTAACCTAACTAGCATGAGGTAAACAAAGCCACGTGTTTTTTTGACAGCCACGTGCTTTTCGACAGATTTGTAAACAAAGCCACGTGCTTTTTGACAGCTGTCATCGACAACAACGCATCGCTAACCCCAGTACTGCCATCTTGACGGGCCTAAACCTTAGTGGTACCAACTTAACCTAACTAGCATGAGGTAAACAAAGCCACGTGTTTTTTTGACAGCCACGTGCTTTTTGACAGATTTGTAAACAAAGCCACGTGCTTTTTGACAGCTCTCATCAACAACAACGCATCGCAAACCTCAGTACTACCATCTTGACGGGCCTAAACCTTAGTGGTACCAACTTAACCTAACTAGCATGAGGTAAACAAAGCCACGTGTTTTTTTGACAGCCACGTGCTTTTCGACAGATTTGTAAACAAAGCCACGTGCTTTTTGACAGCTGTCATCGACAACAACGCATCGCTAACCCCAGTACTGCCATCTTGACGGGCCTAAACCTCAGTAGTACCAACTTAACCTAACTAGCGCGAGATAAACAAAGCCACGTGCTTTTTGACAGCCACGTGCTTTTATGACAGCTGTCATCCGCCATCTTTAAACTACAGAGCACCGTGCTGCCCTCTTTCGTCACCTGTCATCGGCAGTGCTGCCATCTTGACGGACCTAAACCTTAGTGCTACCAACTTAACCTCACTAGCTCGAGATAAACAAATCCACATGCTGTTTGACAGCCACGTGCTTTTTTGATAGCTGTCATCCGCCATCTTTAATCTATAGAGCACAGTGCTGCCCTCTTTAGCTACTTACCTTTGAAATGTGGTGGCGGATAATTTGAAAAATGCTTTTCGACAAGCAGGCATCTTTAATCCGGAGAGAACAGTGCTGCCCTCTATGTGGTGGCGGCAAATTGAAAAAATTCCACGTGCTCTTGTTTGAAAACAAACTCACGTGCTTTTTTGACAGCTGTCATCTGCCATCTTTGAGCACAGTGCTGCCCTCTTTAGTTTGAAATGTGGTGGTGGTAAATTCCACGTGCTCTTGTTTGGAAACAAAGCCACGTGCAGCTGTCATCCGCCATCTTTAATCAACAGAGCACTGTGCTACTATCATGCGGGCAATTTCATTACCTGTTATCCGCCATCTTTAATCCACAGAACACCGTGCTGCCCTCTTTATGGCTACTACCTTAAGCACGTAGTAGCGGACAATTTGAAAAGTTCTGTTAGCTATCATCAGCCATCTTTAATCAAGAGAGCACCGTGCTGCCATCTTTAGCTAGATACCTTTGAAATGTGGTGGCGGCAAATTGAAAAATTCCACGTGCTCTTGTTTGGAAACAAACTCACGTGCTTTTTCGACAGCTACCATCCGCCATCTTTAATCAACAGACCATAGTGCTGCCCTCTTTAGTTTGAAATGTGATGGCGGCAAATTCCACGTGCTCTTGTTTGGTAAACATAGCCATGTGCTTTTTTGACAGCTGTCATCCGCCATCTTTAATACAGAGAGCACCGTGCTGCCCTCTTTATCGTAGTAGATGTAAATTCGTCACCTGTCATCCGCGGTGCTGCCATCTTTAGCTAGATACCTTTGAAAAGTGGTGGCGGATAATTTAAAAAGAAAAATTCTACAGCAGCCCTCTCTCGACGCTAATTGCGTAAGATGGCGGCTATACATGCCTCCTTAAGGGTGCTTACGCAAGATGGCTGCTATACACAGGTTCTTATGAGACGCCCTTGGGATGCTTGCGCAAGATGGCAGTTATACATGGCTCCTTATGAGATACCCTAGGGATGCTTGCGCAAGATAGCGGCTGATCTTATGGGACGGCTTAAGGGTCCTTGGACAAGATGGCTTGAGACGCCCTAAGGATGCTTGCGCAAGATGGCGGACACAAGATGGCAGCTATACATAACTCCTTATGAGACGCTTTAAGGGTGCTTGCGCAAGATAGTTGCTACTCTTATGAAGAATGCTAGCTTAGAGGCTAACGTGTCGTGATAGTTCGATTCATTAAATTTAGGGCTTAAATGCAAAATGTTAAATATATCGAAAACGGTGCACCGTAGAGCAAAACGGACAAAATTTTTCTGCCTAATACCTAGGTTCGCAGTATGAGGAACCAGAAAATCATAGTCTAATGATGGGATCAACGGTTCGGTTCCTACTTAGGCCGTTTGGCATTTGCTCTGTTTTAGCTTGTATTGAAGCGAGTCTTCGTAACATGATCAGGTCTAGCTATGGTAGAGAGTATAACGTACCGTGCAGGTTCGATTCATTAAATTTGGAGGCTTAAATGCAAAATGTTAAATATCTCGAAAACGATGCATCGTAGAGCAAAACGGACAAAATTTTTCCGCCTAATACGTAGGTTCGTAGTATCAGGAACAAGAAAAAACATAGTCTAATGATGAGATCAACGGTTCGATTCCTACTTAAGCCCTTTGGCATTCGCAGCTATCTATTTCTACAAGATGGTGGCTGCTCTTATGAGAAACAAGATGCCTTGAGACGTCCTAGGGATGCTTACGCAAGATGGCAGACACACAATGGTGACTATACATAGCTCCTTATGAGACGGCCTAGGGGTGCTCGCACAAGATGGCGGCTACTCTTATGAAGAAAGCTAGCTTAGAGGCTACTGCGCAAGATAACAGCTGCTGTTATGCATGTCGTGGAGGGCAATTTGAAATTCTATGTGCTTAATCAACAGAGCACCCTGCTGCCCTCTTTAGCTGAAATGTGGTGGTGGATAATTTGAAGAATTCTTTTGACAGCTATCATCTTTAAAAACAATGGCGACTATACATAGGCTGTTAAGGTCTTATCATTCTCCTCCTCCTCCTCCTCCTCCTCCTCCCCCTCCTCCTTCTCTACCTCCTCCTCCGCCTCTTATGTCAAGGCATAGCTTTATATCGAACAAGTTTAAACCTGCATCGCGAAGGCAAGCGTGTGCAGCGATAACATTATTGTGCATGTTTAGACTTTCGAAACATAAGAAGAGTAGAATCAAACGCTGTACTCGATACGACATGTGATCAGAACATTGATTGATGCGTTCAGAAAAACAAAATAAGTGATCAAGACTAGAATCGAACAATGTACTCAATACATCATGTGTTTAGAATATGTCAGGGGATACGCTTGTTCTAAGAAGATCAGATTGAAACATAACAAGACTAGAATAGAACACTGTAATCGATGTTGTTAACTTCAACATGTGATCAGAACATTGATTGATGTGTTCAGAACACAAAATAAGTGATCATGACTAGAATCGAACACTGTACTCGATACAACATGTGATCAGAACATTGATCGATGTGTTCAGAACACGAAATAAGTGATCAAGACTAGAATCGAACACTGTACTCAATACAACATGTGTTTAGAACATGTTAGGGGGTACCCTTGTTCTAAGAAGATCAGAATGAAACATAACAAGACTAGAATCGAACACTGTAATCGATGTTGTTAACCTCAACATATGATCAGAACATTGTTTGATGTGTTCAGAGCAAAAGTACAATTTTGATGATTTGCTTAGTGTAAAATCAAAAACTATGGAAACACACTGTGCACATATCGCGTAGCTAACTCGCTCAGTAAGCAATATTGCAAAACTACAACTTCAATGATTTGCATAGTGTAAAAATCAAAAACACACTGTACCCATACTGCGCAGCTAACTCGCTCGGTAAACGATATAGCCAAAGTATAACTTCAAATTATTTACCTTCCATCATTCGTCTTATGTGTAAAAATCAGTCGAACAAGTTATCGCATAAACATGGCTGAAAAAAATCGTGATAGGGTATGGAACCCAGGGGTTACATCTTATCAGAAGGGCAAAAAGGATGAAAGGACTCTTCCTCCTCCTTACCGCACATTCCTTGAAGGGCTAATGGGCTGAAGGGCTAATGGGCTAAAGGGCTAAAGGGCTAATGGGCTAAAGGGCTAATGGGCTAAAGGGCTAAAGGAGCAACAACCTCGTCGATCGCTATCAGCAAGAACGCTTGTACTTTGTTAAGTGTAGAACATTAATCTTTATTTGTAAATGGTTTCATGTTCAGAACAAGGAATGGAAAATCCCCGAGGTGCGATGAGTTACGTTTTTCGAACTAGTGTTTGGAACACTGAACTTTTCAAGATGATAGCAGAGAGTTTAGCAATGTTCTGTTGTTGGATTTTAAATTCCGCGCTACAACATGCATAAGGTGGTAGCCTTGAGGTTTACCGCCGTAAAGATGGCAAGAGTGAGGTTAACAATGTTCTGTTGTTGGATTTTAAATTCCGCGCTACAACATGCATAAGGTGGTAGCCTTGAGGTTTACCGCCGTAAAGATGGCAAGAGTGAGGTTAACAATGTTCTGCTGTTGGATTTTAAATTCCGCGCTATAACATGCATAAGGTGGCAGCCTTGAGGTTTACCGCCGTAAAGATGGCAGCAGTGAGGTTAGCGACGCTCTATTGTCCTTCAAAGTGAGGTTAGGGTTCGTCAAGAAGACAGCTGTCAAAAAAGCACGTGGCTATGTTTACCAAACAAGAGCACGTGGTCGTGACGTCACGGTCACGTAATCAATCCTTAGCTCGACGTCGTTAAGAGCAGTATTAGGGTTAGCTATGCTTAAAAGTCTTGGGAACAGAGCAGCAGTATGAATTGCTATGTTTCAAAGCGTGTACACATGACCTATCGATTTTACATGCATCGACCATCGAACTAAACTTCATCCGCTAGATCGTGCTGCTATCTTAGCATAACCTATACCCATAAAATTAAAGTACAATGAATAGCCATGTTTCAAAGCGTGTACACATCACCTATCGATTTTGCACACATCGACTCTCGTACTAAACTTCTTCCGCTAGATTGTGCTGCTATCTTAGCATAACCTATACGCGTGACCTTAAGGTACAAAGAATAGCCATGTTTCAAAGCGTGTACACATTACCTATCGACTTTGCATGCAACAAATATCGTACTAAACTTCTTCCGCTAGGTTGTGCTATCTTAGCATAACTTATACACATGAACTTAAAGTACAAAGAATAGCCATGTTTCAAAGCGTGTACACATTACTTATTGATTTTGCATGCATCAAATATCGTACTAAATTTCTTCCGCTAGATTGTGCTGCTATCTTAGCATAACCTATACCCATGAACTTAAAGTATAATGAATAGTCATGTTTCAAAGCGTGTACACATCAACTATCGAATTTGCATGTATCGACTCTCGTACTAAACTTCTGCAGGTAGATTGTGCTGCTATCTCAGCATAACTAAGACGCATGAACTTAAAGAACAAAGAAGAGCTATGTCTCAAAACGTGTACACATTACCTATCGATTTTGCAAGCATCGACTCTCGTACTAAACTTCTTCCGCTAGATTGTGCTGCTATCTTAGCGTAACCTATACGCATGACCTTAAGGTACAAAGAACAGCCATGTTTCAAAGCGTGTACACATTACCTATCGACTTTGCATGCAACAAATATCGTACTAAACTTCTTCCGCTAGGTTGTGCTGCTATCTTAGCATAACTTATACACATGAACTTAAAGTACGAAGAATAGCCATGTTTCAAAGCGTGTACACATTACTTATTGATTTTGCATTCATCGAATCTCGTACTAAATTTCTTCCGCTAGATTGTGCTGCTATCTTAGCATAACCTATACCCATGAACTTAAAGTACAATGAATAGTCATGTTTTAAAGCGTGTATGCATCAACTATCGATTTTGCATGTATCGACTCTCGTGCAAAACTTCTTCAGGTAGATTGTGCTACTATCTTAGCATAACTAAGACGCATGAACTTAAAGTACAAAGAATAGCCTTGTTTCAAAGCGTGTACACATTACCTAATGATTTTGCAAGCATCGACTCTCGTACTAAATTTCTCCCACTAGATTGTGCTAAAATCGTGTAAGTGTGCTGCTATCTTAGCATAACCTATCGATTTTACATGCATCGACTATCGCAAGCATAACTAAGACGCATGAACTTAAAGTACAAAGAATAGCCTTGTTTCAGAGCGTGTACAGATCACCCTGAACTTCTTCCGCCAGATTGTGCTGCTATCTTAGCATAACTTATACGTATGACTTTAAGGTACAAAGAATAGCCATGTTTCAAAGCGTGTACACATTACCTATCGACTTTGCATGTATCGACTCTCGTACAAAACTTCTTCCGCTAGGTTGTGCTGCTATCTTAGCATAACTCATACACATGAACTTAGAGTACAAAGAATAGCCTTGTTTCAAAGCGTTTACACATTACCTAATGATTTTGCACGAAACGACTATCATACTAAACTTTTTCCACTAGATTGTGCTAAAATCATGTAAGTGTGCTGCTATCTTAGCATAACCTATCGATTTTACATGCATCGACTATCGTACTAGACTTCTTCCGCTAGAGCATGTAGCAATCGCTTTTGTGTATCCCAAACCCCTGTGCACGAACTTAAAGCATAAAGATGAGCTATGTTCTAAAGCGTGTACACATCACCTATCGATAATGTATGTATCGAATATCGTACTAAACTTCTCCTGCTAGAGCGTACGAGTATCGCTTGTGCGTGCACGAACTTAAAGCATAAAGAATAGCAATGTATAAAAATCTTGTAAACAAAGCGGCAGCATTACGTATAGTCAAGATTAAATGCGTGCACACATCATGTATCCATGATGCACACAGTACTAAACTTATTCCATTAGAATGTACAAAGTTCGCATGTGTTTGTACTGCTATCTTAGCATAGCCTATGTGCATGAACTTAAAGCATAAAGAATAGTTATGTGTAAAAAAAATCTTGTGAACATAGCAGAGTGTTAACTACGTAGGTGTAGACATTGAACTTTACATGCTGAGGCAACATACTACGTGACCGTGACGTCACGACCACGTGCTCTTGTTTGGTAAACATAGCCACGTGCTTTTTTGACAGCTGTCTTCTTGACGAACCCTAACCTCACTTTGAAGGACAATAGAGCGTCGCTAACCTCACTGCTGCCATCTTTACGGCGGTAAACCTCAAGGCTGCCACCTTATGCATGTTATAGCGCGGAATTTAAAATCCAACAGCAGAACATTGTTAACCTCACTCTTGCCATCTTTACGGCGGTAAACCTCAAGGCTACCACCTTATGCATGTTGTAGCGCGGAATTTAAAATCCAACAACAGAACATTGTTAACCTCACTCTTGCCATCTTTACGGCGGTAAACCTCAAGGCTACCACCTTATGCATGTTGTAGCGCGGAATTTAAAATCCAACAACAGAACATTGCTAAACTCTCTGCTACCATCTTGAAAAGTTCAGTGTTCCAAACACTAGTTCGAAAAACGTAACTCATCGCACCTCGGGGATTTTCCATTCCTTGTTCTGAACATGAAACCATTTACAAATAAAGATTAATTTTCTACACTTAACAAAGTACAAGCGTTCTTGCTGATAGCGATCGACGAGGTTGTTGCTCCTTTAGCCCTTTAGCCCATTAGCCCTTTAGCCCATTAGCCCTTTAACCCTTTAGCCCATTAGCCCTTCAGCCAATTAGCCCTTCAAGGAATGTGCGGTAAGGAGGAGGAAGAGTCCTTTCATCCTTTTTGCCCTTCTGATAAGATGTAACCCCTGGGTTCCATACCCTATCACGATTTTTTTTCAGCCATGTTTATGCGATAACTTGTTCGACTGATTTTTACACATAAGACGAATGATGGAAGGTAAATAATTTGAAGTTATACTTTGGCTATATCGTTTACCGAGCGAGTTAGCTGCGCAGTATGGGTACAGTGTGTTTTTGATTTTTACACTATGCAAATCATTGAAGTTGTAGTTTTGCAATATTGCTTACTGAGCGAGTTAGCTACGCGATATGTGCACAGTGTGTTTCCATAGTTTTTGATTTTACACTAAGCAAATTGTTGTAACCAAGGTTGAAGTTTACAAAACACAACTTTTATTGCTTCACTTTATGATATTTACACAAATAACTGAAATTTATTTTGAAGCAAAAAGGAATATTGAATCTTGAGAAAAGTCTGTCTTTATACAATATGTACAGGTTTGCAGTCTTTATATACACTTCTATCTTGAAAAGATAGTCTTTGTGAATTGACACGTTGATAGTCGAGAACTATCTGGCACACTAACATAAATGTTCATGAGAGTCCTTGTTGGTTGAAGTGCCTGAATTCCTAAAAAGCAAGTTCAATTGATTGAAGAAATTCCACCTAGCGAAACTAAGGGAGCTTGCATAACTTAGGGAATGAAAATGGCTTGTAAAAGAATTACGGAACATAGGCAGCGGAAACAGGTAAGGGAGCGGTGACCGGAGGTGAAACCTCGTACTGCCAGAAATTCAGTCCACCTGGTCGAAGCACATTTTCAAGAGGAGTAGCCTCCGTGCTCGACGTAGGGTGTATTCTGGAGCTGGACACCGGGGCAAGTGGGCAAGTGAGTAGGCCGGGAGCTCCTATTTATAGTACACTCGATGGTCAGGCACGCGCACTGAGGGCTGCGCGTCGAAGCTAGCAGAATGATACACAGGCGCGTGTGCAGCTGGCTGGCTGAGCGAGAAGAGAGCGCCGGACATACAACACCCTCCCCTCCTAAATGCGCCGGTACGGCGTGAAACGGCGGCGGCGCTGGCGGCGACTGCGATGCTGGGGCGGAGCTGCTGATACCTCTGTTGTATTGTCCGGAGCTGGAACTGGGCGGAGTGGCGCTGTCTCGTCCTGAAAGGAACCCATTGTTATTAAGTGATCTAAAGCTCGTTCAGCAATAGATTTATCAGGTTTAGCAATAGCATCAATAGCTGGACAGGGGCGGTAGCGCAGACGTATCTGATCTTGATGGCGGCAGATACGTTTCTCCGTAGTCTGTATCTCGTAGAGACGATGACCCAAAGATCTGCAGATGACTCCAGGTATCCAGAGTGGGTTGGATTTGAATGTCCTGGTGTAGACCTTGTCGTTGAGGGAGAACTTCGTTGGTGAGGTCTTATGCTGGGCCGGAAGAGGCTGTAACAGAGAAAGTAAAGTTCTGTGAGGTCGTCCATGGAGCTTCTGTGCAGGAGTGATATTATCAGCGCCGGGTAGAGTTCTGTAGTTGTTTAAGAGTTGGAGCAAGGCTTGGTCTTTAGTTAAGCCTGAAGAGACAGCTTTCTTCATACTTCTTTTAAATGTTTGTACGAAGCGTTCAGCTTCACCATTAGATTGAGGGTGAAAAGGTGGTGCTAGGATATGACGAATGCCATTATGTGTACAAAAGTTCTGAAAAGCAGTAGCTGTAAATTGAGGTCCGTTGTCCGAAATGAGTACTTGCGGTAAACCTTCTGTAGTAAAGATTTTCTGGAGAGCACGAATGGTAGCTTCGGTTGTAGTAGTCGAATGCATATCCACTACATATGGAAAGTTTGACAGTGAATCGATGACTATTAACCACATGGAATTGAGGAAAGGACCTGCGAAATCGATGTGAACTCGTTCCCATGGAGTAGTAGCAGGAGGCCATGAAGCAAGATCAGAAGACGGGGCGTTCTGATTCGTTTGACATTGCTCACAATGACGTATTAGCTTTTCGATGGCGGCATCAATACCGGGCCAGTAGCAGTGTTGACGGGCGAGTTGCTTTGTTCTGGAGATACCCCAATGGCTTTGGTGTAATAATTCGAGAACTTGTTTCTGTAGGCTAAGTGGGATAACCACTCGGAAGATGGTGCCTGCTTCTAGTAGTACAACTCCGGCACGAGTCGTGAGACGATGCTGCATACGATGATAAGGTGCCAGGTGGGCAGGAAGTGTGCTCTGAAGAGGCCAACCGTTGCGGATGTAAGTACGTACAGTAGCAAGTGTACTGTCCTTATCCGTAGCTTTAGCTATGCAGGTAGCATCAATAGGAAAACTGGATACAGTATCTTCAAGTTCTATGTCCAACTGAAGACATTCAGATTCTTGAGAATCGAAGGCAGTATCAGGACCAACGGGTAAGCAGGAGAGGGCATCAGCATTACAATGCTGGGATGTGGCTCGATATACAATCTGATAGGAATAATCAGAAAGGAACATGGACCATCTTTGAAGCTTTCTGAGGGAATTCTCTGGGATCTTATTACCAGGATGGAATAAGTGTACGAGAGGCTTATGATCGGTAATGATCAGGAAATGGTTGCCATAAAGATATTCATTGAAACGGCGAATACCAAAGATGATGGCTAAAGCTTCTTTCTCTATCTGTGAGTATCGACGTTGATGGTCATTAAGTGTTTTCGAGGCGAAGGCGATGGGGCGTTCTTGTCCATGACGATCCTTCTGGGAGAGAACTGCACCGACACCGTAGTCTGAAGCGTCAGTAGCTAGCGTGATGATCTTGTCGGGCTGAAAATGAGTGAGTTGTATAGCTTGAATTAAGGCGTTGTTGATTGTTTTCCATGCCTGTTGGCATTGCGGAGTCCACTGAAACTTAACACCTTTTTTACGTAGAGCGTTTAATGGAGCTGCCACTGTAGCGAAGTGTGGAATGAACTGAGTATAATAGTTCGCTGTGCCTATGAAGGACTGAAGCTGCTTGAGGTTCTGAGGTGCTGGCATGTTTACTATCGCGGAGACATTCTGTATACTAGGACGAATTCCATTTTTATCAAGTATATGTCCGAGGTAGTGAACTTGAGGCTGAAAGAAGGTACATTTAGCGAGATTCGCTCGTAGGCCATTGTCTTTCAATTTCTGGAGAAGAAGGCGGAGATTGGTTAGATGTTCCTGATGATCTTTTCCAGTAACAATAAAATCATCCAGGTAGTTAGCACAACCGGGAATGGAGGCGGTGAGTTGAGCCAAATAGCGCTGAAAAATAGCCGCTGAGGATGAAACACCGAATGGGAGCCGCTGGAGCTGGAGCAGTCCGAGAGGAGTGTTGAGTGTGAGAAATTTCTTAGATTCTTCGTCTAAAAGTAGCTGGAGATATGCTTCTTTAAGATCAACTCGAGAGAAGAATTGTCCACCAGAGAGACGACGGAATAAGTCTTCTGGACGTGGAATAGGAAATATATCGGTTTCGAGTTGTGCGTTGACTGTAGATCGAAAATCGCCACAAAGTCGAACATTACCATCAGGTTTCTTGATTACCACGAGTGGAGTAGCCCATTGACTAGAAGTAACTGGTACTACAATTCCAGTTTGTATCCATCTTTCTAATTCTTTCGTGACCTGGTCTTGAAGTGCTAGGGGTACTGGACGTGCTTTGAGGAAGCGAGGCTTAGCTCCGGATTTCAGCTGTATGTGAGCTGTATAGTCTTTTGCTGTTCCGAGCTGAGAGTCGAAGACTTCAGGAAACTGCGCTAGGAGAGCGGTAACGTCAGAAGTAGGATGCAATGTAGATACGACGTTAATGTTGTCATGTATCTGGAAACCAAATAAGTTGAATAGATCCATGCCCATAATGTTTGATGCAGTGTAGTTGTTAACTACGAGAAGAGGAATGGCCTTCTGAATTCCTTTATAACTAGCCTGAAGCTTAATTTGACCTTTGATGTCAATTTTCTTCTTGTTAAACGTCACGAGCTGGATGTCAGCTGGAGAGCATGAAGGTGAACCTAAGTCGTGGTAGGTAGTCAGGTTAATAATAGAGACAGGTGATCCAGTGTCTAATTGAAAATCGACAGATCTATCAGAGAATGAGAGAGGAATGATGATTTTGTGAGAATCCTTTGTGGGAAGAATAAGATTGATCTGATCAACTTCCATGTCTTGGCGGGGCTGTATATGCTTCCGGCGCGCTGCAGTAGTCTTAGCAGGGCGGGGCGAACTTTGACAGACAGTCTGAATGTGTCCAAGTTTATTACATCGTTGACAAGTAGCTTTGAAAAAACGACAGTCACGACGTTCATGATGCTTGAAACAACCTCGGCAGGAAGGCAGGAGTTTCGAGGTGCTTTTAGAATTGGGCTTCCGTGTAGCATTACGATAGGGAACCTGGCGAGAATGCTTGGTGGAGAGCGCCTTATCCGTACGGTTCACTGTAGCAGAGGACTTGCGGGCCTGAAGCGAGACTTGTGCAACTTCGTGTGGAGAAGCTATGGCTGCGGCAGTCTTGGTAGTAAGCTCATAAACCGTAGCAATACGCTGGACGTCTTCTAAAGAAGGGTTACTTTGCTTGACAGCGTCAAAACGTATTTTGTCTTCAGGAGTATGTAAAATTATCATGTCCCGAATGAGAGAATCAGTGTAGGATGAACCACAACCGTCCTTGGAGCAGATGAACTGGCAGGGTTTAGCTAGACCACGCAATTCAGTTATCCATTCAGTATGTGTCTGATGGGGTTGCTTTCTGCTCTGAAAAAATTTATAGCGAGCAGCCACTATGTGAGGAGCTTTGGCATAGTGTTCCGTGAGACGGGCTAAGAGCTGCGTGAAGGGTACCTCAGATAAGTGTTCTTCTGGACTTAATTTACGTAGTAAGTCACACGTAGCATTGCCAACCGAACTAAGAAATAGTGCGCGGCGGCGTTGATCATCTGTGACAGAATGGCAGATGAAATGCTGTTGCAAGCGGGCTAAATAAACTGACCATTCTTCCTTAGCCGGATCAAAAGCAGAGAACGGAGGAATAGCTGATGGCTGTGTAGAGACAGAAATAGCTTGAATAGCCTGAAGTAATGCTGCCTGTTGTTGTTGCATAAACTGTTGTTGTTGCTGCTGTAAGGCTTGGAAGACCGTAGCTAGTTGTTCCGCAGTAGCCATTGCGAGATGCGTGCAAGAAAGAGTAAGGTAAGCTGTGTGTCAGAACTGGTTGGAGTGTCGTGGTTGTTTAGCACGTCGCCGTAGAGTTGACAACTGGGCCCGTTGAATTGTAGTGTTGGCTTCGTGTGTACCTCGCCGCTATAGAGTTGGCGACTGGGGCCGATGAATTGGAGTGTCGCTTTTTTACCTCGTCGCCATAGAGTTGTGTTGTAACCAAGGTTGAAGTTTACAAAACACAACTTTTATTGCTTCACTTTATGATATTTACACAAATAACTGAAATTTATTTTGAAGCAAAAAGGAATATTGAATCTTGAGAAAAGTCTGTCTTTATACAATATGTACAGGTTTGCAGTCTTTATATACACTTCTATCTTGAAAAGATAGTCTTTGTGAATTGACACGTTGATAGTCGAGAACTATCTGGCACACTAACATAAATGTTCATGAGAGTCCTTGTTGGTTGAAGTGCCTGAATTCCTAAAAAGCAAGTTCAATTGATTGAAGAAATTCCACCTAGCGAAACTAAGGGAGCTTGCATAACTTAGGGAATGAAAATGGCTTGTAAAAGAATTACGGAACATAGGCAGCGGAAACAGGTAAGGGAGCGGTGACCGGAGGTGAAACCTCGTACTGCCAGAAATTCAGTCCACCTGGTCGAAGCACATTTTCAAGAGGAGTAGCCTCCGTGCTCGACGTAGGGTGTATTCTGGAGCTGGACACCGGGGCAAGTGGGCAAGTGAGTAGGCTGGGAGCTCCTATTTATAGTACACTCGATGGTCAGGCACGCGCACTGAGGGCTGCGCGTCGAAGCTAGCAGAATGATACACAGGCGCGTGTGCAGCTGGCTGGCTGAGCGAGAAGAGAGCGCCGGACATACAACACAAATCATCAAAATTGTACTTTTGCTCTGAACACATCAAACAATGTTCTGATCATATGTTGAGGTTAACAACATCGATTACAGTGTTCGATTCTAGTCTTGTTATGTTTCATTCTGATCTTCTTAGAACAAGGGTACCCCCTAACATGTTCTAAACACATGTTGTATTGAGTACAGTGTTCGATTCTAGTCTTGATCACTTATTTCGTGTTCTGAACACATCGATCAATGTTCTGATCACATGTTGTATCGAGTACAGTGTTCGATTCTAGTCATGATCACTTATTTTGTGTTCTGAACACATCAATCAATGTTCTGATCACATGTTGAAGTTAACAACATCGATTACAGTGTTCTATTCTAGTCTTGTTATGTTTCAATCTGATCTTCTTAGAACAAGCGTATCCCCTGACATATTCTAAACACATGATGTATTGAGTACATTGTTCGATTCTAGTCTTGATCACTTATTTTGTTTTTCTGAACGCATCAATCAATGTTCTGATCACATGTCGTATCGAGTACAGCGTTTGATTCTACTCTTCTTATGTTTCGAAAGTCTAAACATGCACAATAATGTTATCGCTGCACACGCTTGCCTTCGCGATGCAGGTTTAAACTTGTTCGATATAAAGCTATGCCTTGACATAAGAGGCGGAGGAGGAGGTAGAGAAGGAGGAGGGGGAGGAGGAGGAGGAGGAGGAGGAGGAGAATGATAAGACCTTAACAGCCTATGTATAGTCGCCATTGTTTTTAAAGATGATAGCTGTCAAAAGAATTTTTCAAATTATCCACCACCACATTTCAGCTAAAGAGGGCAGCAGGGTGCTCTGTTGATTAAGCACATAGAATTTCAAATTGCCCTCCACGACATGCATAACAGCAGCTGTTATCTTGCGCAGTAGCCTCTAAGCTAGCTTTCTTCATAAGAGTAGCCGCCATCTTGTGCGAGCACCCCTAGGCCGTCTCATAAGGAGCTATGTATAGTCACCATTGTGTGTCTGCCATCTTGCGTAAGCATCCCTAGGACGTCTCAAGGCATCTTGTTTCTCATAAGAGCAGCCACCATCTTGTAGAAATAGATAGCTGCGAATGCCAAAGGGCTTAAGTAGGAATCGAACCGTTGATCTCATCATTAGACTATGTTTTTTCTTGTTCCTGATACTACGAACCTACGTATTAGGCGGAAAAATTTTGTCCGTTTTGCTCTACGATGCATCGTTTTCGAGATATTTAACATTTTGCATTTAAGCCTCCAAATTTAATGAATCGAACCTGCACGGTACGTTATACTCTCTACCATAGCTAGACCTGATCATGTTACGAAGACTCGCTTCAATACAAGCTAACAGAGCAAATGCCAAACGGCCTAAGTAGGAACCGAACCGTTGATCCCATCATTAGAATATGATTTTCTGGTTCCTCATACTGCGAACCTAGGTATTAGGCAGAAAAATTTTGTCCGTTTTGCTCTACGGTGCACCGTTTTCGATATATTTAACATTATGCATTTAAGCCCTAAATTTAATGAATCGAACTATCACGACACGTTAGCCTCTAAGCTAGCATTCTTCATAAGAGTAGCAACTATCTTGCGCAAGCACCCTTAAAACGTCTCATAAGGAGTTATGTATAGCTGCCATCTTGTGTCCGCCATCTTGCGCAAGCATCCTTAGGGCGTCTCAAGCCATCTTGTCCAAGGACCCTTAAGCCGTCCCATAAGATCAGCCGCTATCTTGCGCAAGCATCCCTAGGGTATCTCATAAGGAGCCATGTATAACTGCCATCTTGCGCAAGCATCCCAAGGGTGTCTCATAAGAACCTGTGTATAGCAGCCATCTTGCGTAAGCACCCTTAAGGAGTCATGTATAGCCGCCATCTTACGCAATTAGCGTCGAGAGAGGGCTGCTGTAGAATTTTCCTTTTTAAATTATCCGCCACCGCTTTTCAAAGGTATCTAGCTAAAGATGGCAGCACCGCGGATGACAGGTGACGAATTTACATCTACTACGATAAAGAGGGCAGCACGGTGCTCTCTGTATTAAAGATGGCGGATGACAGCTGTCAAAAAAGCACATGGCTATGTTTACCAAACAAGAGCACGTGGAATTTGCCGCCATCACATTTCAAACTAAAGAGGGCAGCACTATGCTCTGTTGATTAAAGATGGCGGATGGTAGCTGTCGAAAAAGCACGTGAGTTTGTTTCCAAACAAGAGCACGTGGAATTTTTCAATTTGCCGCCACCACATTTCAAAGGTATCTAGCTAAAGATGGCAGCACGGTGCTCTCTTGATTAAAGATGGCGGATGATAGCTAACAGAACTTTTCAAATTGTCCGCTACTACGTGCTTAAGGTAGTAGCCATAAAGAGGGCAGCACGGTGTTCTGTGGATTAAAGATGGCGGATAACAGGTGATGAAATTGCCCGCATGATAGTAGCACAGTGCTCTGTTGATTAAAGATGGCGGATGACAGCTGCACGTGGCTTTGTTTCCAAACAAGAGCACGTGGAATTTACCACCACCACATTTCAAACTAAAGAGGGCAGCACTGTGCTCAAAGATGGCAGATGACAGCTGTCAAAAAAGCACGTGAGTTTATTTTCAAACAAGAGCACGTGGAATTTTTTCAATTTGCCGCCACCACATAGAGGGCAGCACTGTTCTCTCCGGATTAAAGATGGCTGCTTGTCGAAAAGCATTTTTCAAATTATCCGCCACCACATTTCAAAGGTAAGTAGCTAAAGAGGGCAGCACTGTGCTCTATAGATTAAAGATGGCGGATGACAGCTATCAAAAAAGCACGTGGCTGTCAAAAAGCATGTGGATTTGTTTATCTCGAGCTAGTGAGGTTAAGTTGGTAGCACTAAGGTTTAGGTCCGTCAAGATGGCAGCACTGCCGATGACAGGTGACGAAAGAGGGCAGCACGGTGCTCTGTAGTTTAAAGATGGCGGATGACAGCTGTCAAAAAAGCACGTGGCTGTCAAAAAGCACGTGGCTTTGTTTATCTCGCGCTAGTTAGGTTAAGTTGGTACTACTGAGGTTTAGGCCCGTCAAGATGGCAGTACTGGGGTTAGCGATGCGTTGTTGTCGATGACAGCTGTCAAAAAGCACGTGGCTTTGTTTACAAATCTGTCGAAAAGCACGTGGCTGTCTAAAAAACACGTGGCTTTGTTTACCTCATGCTAGTTAGGTTAAGTTGGTACCACTAAGGTTTAGGCCCGTCAAGATGGTAGTACTGAGGTTTGCGATGCGTTGTTGTTGATGAGAGCTGTCAAAAAGCACGTGGCTTTGTTTACAAATCTGTCAAAATGCACGTGGCTGTCAAAAAAACACGTGGCTTTGTTTACCTCATGCTAGTTAGGTTAAGTTGGTACCACTAAGGTTTAGGCCCGTCAAGATGGCAGTACTGGGGTTAGCGATGCGTTGTTGTCGATGACAGCTGTCAAGAAGCACGTGGCTTTGTTTACAAATCTGTCGAAAAGCACGTGGCTGTCTAAAAAACACGTGGCTTTGTTTACCTCATGCTAGTTAGGTTAAGTTGGTACCACTAAGGTTTAGGCCCGTCAAGATGGTAGTACTGAGGTTTGCGATGCGTTGTTGTTGATGAGAGCTGTCAAAAAGCACGTGGCTTTGTTTACAAATCTGTCAAAAAGCACGTGGCTGTCAAAAAGCACGTGGCTTTGTTTACCACGCGCTAGTTAGGTTAAGTTGGCACTACTGAGGTTTAGGCCCGTCAAGATGGCAGTACTGAGGTTAGCGATGCGTTGTTGTCGATGACAGCTGTCAAAAAGCACGTGGCTTTGTTTACAAATTCAAATTTCCCGCGGGAGGTGGAGGAGACCTCTGGGAGGCCTCTGGCTGAGGTGGAGGTGGAGGAGGCATCTGGGAGGCCTCTGGCTGAGGTGGAGGTGGAGGTGGAGGTGGCCTCTGGGAGCCTGAGGTGGAGGTGGCGGCCGAACTGTCCAATTATACTACTCTAGTGAGTTGCTGTATGATACGAGCAGCGTAGCTGTGAGCTTAAATTCGGGATCTTCGGCACACCTGAAGATGATTTTTCTTGGTTTTCCTATTTCACACTAGGCCTTAATTAACGGCACGACCGTTTCCTTCCCTTTTCTAGCTCTTCCTTATGGTGTTGTCGCCGAAAACCTGTATGAGTTAAAGCGACGTTAAACCACAAGCAAAATAATAAAAAGTACTAAAATTAGTAATAATTTCTGCCTGGTGTTAAAATTTACTCCAATCATTTTACCTCTTCAAGGTACGGAATGAAAACTTGTAGTAGTAGTAGTAGTAGTAGTAGTACCGTGCGCGTAGAGGCGCGTGGCTGTAAGCTTGCATCCGGGAGATAGTAGGTTCGAATCCCACTATCGGCAGCCCTGAAGATGGTTTTCCATGGTTTCCCATTTTCACACCAGGGAAATGCTGGGGCTGTACCTTAATTAAGGCAACGGCCGCTTCCTTCCAACTCCTAGGCCTTTCCTCTCCCATCGTCGCCATAAGACCTATCTGTGTCGGTGCGACGTAAAGCCCCTAGCAAAAAAATAAAAGGTAGTAGTAGTAGTAGTAGTAGTAGTAGTAGTAGACGACGACTCGCTCTTAGGCCTGAGAACTCAGCCCTGCTCACCCGGGATGGTATTTCGTATTCTGTGTACTGTTCTTCCTACGCTATTGCGAATTATGAGTTAAAACAACTCATGTCCTGAAACACCCCAAAATGTAACACTGTACGGATGATCCTTTCAACACATAAACAATGCACTTACAAAGTTTAACTTTCCCATGAAAATATTATTTCATACAGAAGATAACCCCACCTTGAGGAGTATGAGTCGACGAAAACGGTTGAGCCAGAATAGGAGACTGAAGGTGGAAGCTAGAAAGAACATCCTGCGTTAAATCACTGGTAGCACGTGAGGCTTTCAATCGGAAACCCTAAGAACGACAGCTTTTGCATTATGTTACACTGCTAGAGAATATTCCTGCCCAGTTTGGTAAAGATTTAATCTATC